>NW_015151236.1:210531-227053 GCF_000732505.1 Cyprinodon variegatus | reverse complement strand
GTTACTTATTACCACAAGTATAATGTTGAGGTATGCCCAGAAAAAACGTTTATAGCCCCGGCCTGTATTAGAGACCGGCCATTATTTACCTCCTCTGACAGCGAGACCGGCCATTATTAGAGACCCGGCCGCTATTGGAATACAGGCCAATATTAGAGAATTTACGGTATATATATATATATATATATATATATACATATATCTATATCTATCTCCATATATCTATATCTATATAGATATAGATATGTATATCACATCATTACTGAACTTTGAGGTAATATTAGCTGTATAAGGCAAGGCAAATGGCACAATTCAGTAATGAGACAATTTCAAGTGCTTTACACTACGAAACAGTAAAATAGAGGGTAATTAAACAGAATGAAAGCAGGTAGCGATAACATTATAAAAGACAACTGCAATAAGATAGTTGGACCTGTAATAATACTAATGCTGATATGTCAGTAAACAATTGAAGTATAATAGTTTAGTTTTTAAATTTGACCTAAACAAAAGGTTTCTTATAACGGGTTCTCAAACACTTTTCAAATTATATAAAGCCCTTGCAATATCGTAAATCAGTTAATCATCTAAAAATATCTACAAATATAGAATTAAACATGAAAAAAAAAACTAAATCAGGATTTTATTAAATGAGTGTTATATATTATTATGGCTATATGAAAGCTCACATCACCATGGGCAAGACTGCTGACTTAGTTATCCAGATAGGGACTTATAATCCCCCGCAAGTGGATGCCCACAAAATGTCATTCCTTAAGATGTTGCTGACCACAGAGTGCTGTATCCAAGCATACTAAATGAAAGTTGAGTGGAAGGAAAAAGTGTGGTTAAAGAACACTTCTTTGAGAACATTCCAATCAGAAATTAACAAAAACTTGCAACCTCTGGCAATTCATAAATCACAACTAGGACAAATTAGGTCCCAAGCAAGACTAAGTTTTATTAACTAAAAAAGGCGGTGCTACAGAACTATGGGAGGTATCCTGTTGCACCAATCATATGGTCTATATCGAAAATTTGTGTTAAATTCTTCAAATGTTTTTAGGTGAATGTTAAAGGTTTTTCAGCTTATTAAACACATATAATGAAAGTAACTTAGTTTTTACTGTCCTCAGTTTAGCCAAACATTTTGGTTAATACTGGTTTGAGTATTAATGAAAGACATAATTTGGTGGCATAAAAGAAAACCGGCTTTAGCTTTACGGAATGATTATAGAACTGATATATTTTTTATTAGTTACATGCACCATTACACATAAAAAACTTACACATAAAAATTAAAAACCTGAGGCTTGTGTATTAAATCAATGCATTTTAAAGGCATAAACATTTTATTTATTCAATATCTAAGATTAACTTGGTTTGTTTTTGGTTTGCTAAGAGCACCAATGTTATTTCTATGTCAGAAAAAGGAGAGACTTTGTTTTTCTATTTACATTCTTCAGAGTCTGAAGTTTACACACACTGAACACTGTGCTTCATTCATGTTTCAAGCAGAACCATGAGGCCGGTCTCAAGGTGACAGAGCCTTCTCTGTGGCAGAAGCCAGACTCTGGAAAAATCTGTCCATAAATATTACATATGCAGCAACACTGAAACATTTAAAACTCTTCTGAAGACACTTATTTATGGATGGACTTTTAGCAGATGTTAATTTTAACTATTTCCTGTAAACAGCTTCAGTTATTGTTGTTTTAGTTGTTTTAATAACTCTCTGGAATTGTTTATTTATCTTTTATATTTCACTTGCATTATTAGTTGTCCAGCATGAGGAGTTGGAAATGTGCAATATAAATAAACTTCCCCTTTAATAATTAGGGATTAGTTCATTCTGAACAGCTGAGTTAAATGGAGCCAAAACTGCAGATTAATTTTAAGGCAACACCTCAAACATTGCACATGCCAAACATCATGCCAAAATTAAAAAGAAATCCATGAAGATAAAAAGGTGGAAACCATGTAAATCAACCCCAGAACAAAAGAGACAAGGTGTCATTTTCTATAATGAAACAAACCCTGTGTGACATTGGCTGAAAGTCCACTCAAAAAGGAAGAAGCCGTAGCTTCAAAAGAAAGATGGAAGCCATAATTCATGCATCAAATGCATTCAGCACCAAAAAGCCGGATATATTTAAAATGCCTATCTTCCATTTGTGAAGCACAGGGGCGGTACCATCATGATGTGTGGGTGTTTGCTGCAGGATGGACTGGTTCCCTTCATAATATAGGGGATTATGCATATGGAAATGCACATGCACAACCCTGTACCCACTACCAAGGGGGAACGCTTGTTAAACGTGTGCAAGAGCATGAACAAGCCCATTTCTCCTCGTGCACACTCTGTTTAAAAGTAGCTGTTTTCACACTCATACAAGCTCACTGTGTCCGAACATCCGCCCCTAAATCCTTTAATCACTATATAGAGAAGGACTATTTAGTTGACTTTATAGTGAACTCAGTTAACCGACTGTTTGGACAGATGATCACTACTATTTGCTCCACATTGGTCACGTAACTCCTCCTTCACTGTCGGGTAACGACAGCGGGCCGCTGTGACAGCAAATCCCATAATGCTTTGCGAGGAGAGCTCTCCATGCAAAGCATTCTGGGAAATATCTGCCTCATCTGGGGCCTTTCTTTTCTTCTCATACACTTCGTAGTCTCTTTTTCTCTCATGACCCTCTGCTATTTTCAAAGAATCGCAATTAGAAAGGTGAGCTTCAATGACCCGCTGAATCCGTTGCTCACCATGGATACTGTATACCCCTGAAAGTGCGCATGCGCAGAAAAAGATAGCTAACTTGGGACGAGCACGTAGGACAGCCATATGTAAACTTATCACCAGAAGGATTGACAATTAGGAGGACCACTTATTTAGATGATCCACCCAGAAACAAAAGATCATCCTCTATACCTTTAAGTAATAAAAACATGTGGATATACTGAAACAATGTCTCAAGACATCAGCAAAAATTGTAAAGCTGGAGCACAAATAAGCATCTGCATAGCCGACCCCCTTAAAGAAAGACATTTTAGTTACAGATAGGGTTTTATCAGGAATACAAAGTAAACTAGAGAGAGCAAAGCCTGGTGCAAACTTTAGCATCATCTCAAAACAGAAGCCAGAAACTCACTGTTAGTAACATATACATTTGAATTACAGCACCTGATGAGATAGTTTACCTCAAATGTACAGAGTCACCTTTCTTACCCCTTTAATCATCAACGCTCTAATAATAGAATCTGTATTTAGTCATTTCTAATTTTATATCAAAGTATTTTCATGAACATTAATATCTTCCTCACTCAAACTTCTATGCTCTGCTGTTTTCATACTGTGAACAACACACAAAAAAAAAATGAACAAGCTTCATCAACGCTCAGTCAAAAGATTAATTACACCAGAAAAATAGCACAGCAAATGCTATTATGCTTCCATAATTAGGCCCTAGCTGTGTACAGAGACATGCAAAATACCAATGAGAATGCTATCTCGTGTATCAGCCTGGCGGTCAGCTGGTTCCTTTATTCCTGCTTCAGAAACGGCTTCTGGAGAGATGGCGACTCCTTAATGTGAATAGCTCATTAAATATCGAATGTCAACTGAATGTCAAATACTTTCACACTTGTCATTTTGGTATTTACATCAACAACATAAATAAACCAAACAGTGTATCTATCAAATATACGTTATATACTGTACCTTAGGTACGGTCAACTATATAACATAGGTCAATGTCAGACTTTAAAATTATTTTATACAACATGAAAATACAAAAACTGAAGGGGACCAAAGGGATGGTGGCTGATGCAGTTGAATTTTCCTTTTTACCAATACCTGCTGGTACATACCAACATCACGGGTACCAGCATCATAGCCGTACATTCATGTAGCAAAGCATCACAGTGTCCTCTCCTGCCCTGGAAGCATCAGCAACAGACATCGCTAAATCAGTGCTTGGAGGCAAGTGTCTCCACCTGATATGGCTGTTGCCTACTGGGCCCCACAAAGCTTACCTCAACCTCCAATAAAAGCTATATATCTTAATGCACACCAAGAAAAGGTCACTAGTATGCTATGGGTCAGAATAATTAGGGTTTGCACAGTAAAACAACAGTAACTTTGAAATTATTCCTGTGTTAAACAAAAAAGCCTTGTGTTACGAGAGCATAGTTCAGACTTTATCCTATTTGACCATAAAATATAATGTTGGTTAAATTAACACCAAGTGTAATACCATCTGAAATGTTACTTTTCAAAAACTACTTTTAATCTGACAAATGAGCCTCATTGGAGCACAAAGAGTTTATTGATTACAATCATATTAATAATACCTATGCTTGTTTTATATGAAAGTTATCGTTACGGTATTTGGACAGTTCTTTCACTTCTTTCTCGATGCATGCCTTCTATATGATGTTGCTGGATAGAACTGCTCACAACCGGTTCATTTTTTGTTTTCATTAAATCCTGCTCACCTAAATTATTCGATCTGGTAGAATTTCATACCTCCCAATTAATGTTTAAAGTGAGAAATAATCAACTAGCTGTTAAAAACATTTTGTTTAGAGAGACGTCAGGTATACCTACAGGGATAATGTTAATTTCAAAATCTTGCGTGCTCGAACAAACATGAAAACAATGTGCTTTATGATAAATGGTGGAAAAGTATGGAACTAACTCTGTGTTAAAGCAAATTACAAACATGAGACTGTATAGAAAACGGCTCAAACTAGATTTCTTAAAAATATATGAGATGAAAGAACGATGATTAACATCAATGGGTTCTCTTCGTCACTGTAGATGTGTGTATACCTACTTTTGCAATCGCTGTGGTTATGTGGGGAATGGCAAATTATTGTAACAAAGATACAATGTGCATATGTATGTCTATGAGTACCATAAACAAATTTATTTGTTCAATTAATTGACTTTTGGAGTAGTTTGGACTCATGAATAAAGAAGGAATTGGGAAGATTGTTGGGCTTAAGGATGGTAAGAAGGAGAAGGGGTATAATTAAATTACTTTCACTTCTTTATACCACTTTATACCACTAAAATATACATGTAAGGTACTCATTCAAATGTGATGTATAATTAATTATATTTGTGTTAAATTTGAAATTTTAAAGGATTGTCTGAAATACTTATTCATTCATGCAGCTTGAACTCTTTAATTTTTCATTCTTCACAAAAGCATTTAGATATGAAGCACCGTGACACTAGCTATGTTTTAGATGTAGTTTCCCTATCTGACTGTTTCTGATCGTGTCAGAAAGATCTGGCACGATAAAGTTGTTTTTAGGACCTGATTCTCTCTCTTCCCCTTGTTCCCTGTTAATAACACAGGCATCTCTGTAGATGATCTAACCCACGGCGCATATGTCTTCTAGTATGGAAAGCCAGAAAACAAGTGATGCTTCATGTGTCCTTGATTCGATCTCAATTTGTTGTTTGAGCTTTATGACTCAAATGTTTGTGGTTTCAAGGTTCCTCACATGCAAACAGCTTGTTTAAAATTCATGAGTATTAAGCCCTTTTGGTCAGTGTTGTTTGTCTGGTCTAGCTTCTCACTGGCTGCAAGCACCGGCAGTTTCTCCCAGTATTTCTGAGAAAAGAACATTTTGCTGAGACATTTACTTTCACCTTTTAACTACAGCTTTATTATTGATAACCTAAAAGACAAAAAATTAAGAACCCATTAAAACTAGTCATTTACATAAGTTTATGATGATTTCCTCAGTTTTACGGTAATATTGCTAAAGAATTGGATGTAAAGATGCCTACCTTTATTTATTAAACATTTTGTTCTGGCAATTGAAATAAAAAAAAAGTATATTTCATTTATAGCTACTGAATTCCTCATTAACTTACACTTTATTATGCATAGCACATAATATAACAATACTGTTGAAGAATGTTCCACTTATTACAACTTAGAGAGCAAATTCATGTTAAAATTTACCAACCAATTTTTTTTTTTTAACAGGAAACACAAAATAGTAGGTACTGTAGGAAACACATGCAATAGAGCCAGCAGGTGGCTGCAGTTTTATCGACTGTAAATCCCAAGACTTAATTACTGAAAAGTCAAACTTGGAAGTAGGATTTAGTGTAATTTTACCAGGGAAGGGTGCAGTTGTTAGCACTGTTGCTTTGCAGCAAGAAGGTCCTGGGTTTGAAACCTGGCCTGGAGTCTTTCCTCATGGAGGTTTAATATTCTCTCCTCGCAAGCATGGTCTCTATCTGACAACCCCTCCCACAGCCCATAAATGTGACTTTAAGGTCAACCGGTTACTCTAATCTGCCCTTATGCGTGAGTGTGTACATGCATGATTAATTATCCTGTGTGTCTCTGTGTTGTCAAGCGCTGTGACATGGGTATACCCCACCTCTCAATCGATGGAGACAGGAAACAGTCTTCCTATGATCCTACAGGAACAGGCAGGTATAGATAATGGATACTAATATAGTTCTCCACAGAGCAAAGCCATACATCCTGTGTAGATCACCATGACAGTTATTTATGTAAGATTTAGTCAGTAAAATGGGACAAGAAATATTTTTTCACTCCAGTTTGCTCAAGTGATGTAGGATGTATATCTGTCTTTCTGCTGCTCCTTATGTATCCCATGTATAAAGACCAATTTATGCTTCTGACGCCTAGCCTCTGCAACCGACAAGTCTGTCTCTGTGCGTGACCACTCCGCCCCGCACAGAGGTTCTGCAACCGTCGTCCCGCGCCTCAAAAAAATTGTGTCTACGCGTCGGACAGTCGCAAGCCCGCGCGACCTCAAGGAGAAGTGCGCTGACAAAAAGCAGCTGTGATTCCAGCCTTTCCGGCTGTCTGTGTGGTCATCCTTCACGATTCGTTGCCAGGGAGCGACATTTTTTAAAAACTGAGGAACAACTACAATGAAAAACTATGACGAAAGGTTAAGTGGTCGTTTTTCCAACTCCATTATTAGAACCTGTTCCTTTTTCGATGTCTAGCAACTCTAGATCCATCTCCATGACTGTGATATCTTGCAGACGCGCCGTTGTTGTTTTGGAAAATAAACACTCCTGCCGGCATCGCCGAAGTTCTCACGAGTTCTTGATAGGCTCCCCCCTTGCCGTTGGCGGGAAACTGCTTTGCATCCCTAGAAACTCCAGACCGACGGTGCAGAAGCGTACCAGCAAAACTGATTCACAAACTGACCCAAGCATCATTTGATGTGTGCCGTTGCAGAAGTATAATTTGCCCTTAGCACTGCACTTTCTTTAACTTTAATGCTCGCTAGTCAATCTCCACTGCCCTTGCTGCCGCATTCTGACACTTACTGGCAGTTTCAACATCTACTAAACCCAATGGCATTTAAACATTTTCTTTCATGGACAGATTAATTCAAAACACCTGGAACTTATAACGACCTTTCATATCTTGTCAGTAAACTTTCCAAAAAATAGTGAACTACTGTCCTAACATTATACATCCAAATGAGAGTGTTCAGTGAAATTGAATTATTTTACAGTATTTTACAGTTCACTGTAAAGGCCTTATTCTCTTCTATCAGAATAAATAGTTTACACTCACCACTCACAACCTCCCAGAGCCTTACAAATGGAAGATGAATAAATTCAACCACAACCGTTAATGTGTTTATGTGAGTGACCTTTTCATTTCTTAACTGGTAACAATCTGAAAACTGTGATAACACTTCAGAGTCAATGCTTTGTTGAACCATCCTATGCTACATTACTCCCGAAACACTAACTATTTGGCATGGAATGGGTTTTTTTATGCTTGCAGCGGCTGGAGCGAGTTGAAGTGAAAGGAGCTGAAAACAATCTCTGCAACTGGTCCTCCATACTTGCAAACCAGGATAGATCAGCGTCGGAGCATCTAAATCTGCCATAAGTGGTGCATTTTGGGGCTCAAATGTACAAGTCCAAGAAACGTAATGGCCGCCACTATATGGCCGTGACATAAAAGGGACTAAAGTCTTACTTTTTGACAAAGATTCTTCAGTTTTGTTAGATCAGATGAAGAGAATCTGTGAACATTTTCCAGTCTTGAAACAGGTTCTTAATTTGATTTATTCCTACAATTTAAGTTCATCATTCCTGAATAAATATGCTTTGATCTAAACCTTCCAATAAGAGCATTAGCAGTATGTTTAACTGAGGTTATTCGAGTCCTGATTGAAAACCTGCCTTTAGCAGGTTTTAGCAAAATAAAAGCAAACATAAAGTATCCTTCCTGTGCGTTTCCTCGTTCTGGAGAAATGTAAAAAAAATTAAACTGCAGGCAAAAGATTGAAAAAATAAATAAAAAAAACAAACTGTGGAGAAGCATCGCTTGTCTTTATTTCTTATTGAACACCCTGTATCAGAACTCCTGCCAACTTTCATAGAAAGCCTCAACTTTAAAATCCAATCTGACAGAGTTTCCTGAAGACTCACTCAGTCGGAACTGAATTGTTTAGAGGCAGGTAACCCAACAGCATAATGTGTTTTATAAAGAATCTGCTGCAATCTGGATATTTGGAATCAACTCAGAAACCGGATACTGAAATATGGGCACCTGGGTTCCTCCAACCATTTGGATCGCATCCTAGCCTTTGAAAAATATTGGATGATTAAACTACTTGCTTCACAAGTTAAAATAGGTCAGGGGAAATAACACAGAACATGATGTACAGAAACTTTGGACAGATTAAACAACCAGTAATCAAAAGACAAACACTTTGCAATCAACCAGGATTTTTAAGATTTATTTAGTGTTTATGGTCATGAAAATAACCCCACTAAACATTAAACTTCAACCTTTTAGTCTTGTTGCTGTGCTTTTAAGACCCAAAACAGCTTGTCATAAAATAAAGTGAATGTTTTCCAGGCAAAATTCAATTACCCCTGTCAGCCAGTCATAATGAATAACAGCCAGTGCATTCTCTCATTCAATTTTGGTGTCCATGGGGAATGGATGTTTGTCTGGTGTCTTGATTTTTTATTTTCACAACAATGTCATTTCCGTGGTCAGCTTAGTGTAGCAAAACATTCAAATCAAACGCTCATTTGGGTCTCTGTGCCCAGAAGATGAAAGCAGCCTTGGTTTGCTTTTACAGTCGGATACGAGAGCGAGCGTGCACGCCGTGACATCCATGTTTTTTAGACAAATAGAAGGCAGGATATTAAACATCTGATGTGTTTATCATGACTCCAATCAAACAGGTCATGCGAGTTTTATGTCGTGAAGCAAAAAACATAGAAATCCTATTTACTCTAAGTCTCCTGTGGAACACATTTGTTAAGTAAATAAGAAGAATTTATACGATCAATAATACCAACTTAATTAGTGCATAATAAATAAAAGCTGCATCTAATCTACAACACTAACAGTTAAATTTAAAAAGGGCTTGGGGAGGCATAACCTTCCTCTTGTCTTAGCAAGCATTCCTCTCCTTTAATATTTGCTTCTCCATGACATATTGATGCCTTTTTTATCCCTGGAGTTTCGAAATTGTTAGCTGACTTTTTGGAGTTAGATGCCAAATCCCACGGTGATGATGTCTTTCCCTCTTCCAGAAGAAGAAAACTGGAAGTTGTCACCACTATGAAAATTAAAGCATTATGATAGGATCTGCAATTTTTTTTGCACTGCCAAATAAACGTCATCTACTTTGCTTTAACTTAAGAAGCAAGTCAGCATTAAAATTCCTAGAGGTTAGAGAACACATCTCTGTCTTCGATGGTACTCATAAGTTTATTTTTGACCTTTCTCTTCCTCACCCCTTCCCTCTCTAATTATACACCACAATCCTTCCCTCCTGCCTCTCCTCATTTTATCTCCCTGCAGCCTGATTGATGGTTTGCAGGTGATGATCCTTACAGGAAAGGTTGAGGTGACTCTGCAGGTGAATTTCTCAAAATAACAGTTGTTTTTTCCTGTGTGGAGAAATGTATGACTCGGATAGAAGATAAAAAGCAACATAAAAAAAAAAGAAATTTAGTCAAGATGTTTTGAGAAAGTGCACTTTATTTGCATCAGCGTTCATGATAATGGAGGGGGAGGAAAACTGCTACAGGTGTGCTGGTGATGGCGGAATTGGTTCCAGGAACAGGATTAGGCTAAACCTGAAAGGAGGCCAGGATTTTCTCTGGAGAATTTCCCCTCAGCATGAATATTGATGGAAATGGGTCTCACACAGAGTGCAAAACAACTGTTAACCCTTCTGCACTGGTGAAATGTTGTTAGCAGTGCCCTAACATCCCTCAGGGCCAGAGAATCACTCATTTTGAAAACTACTGCAACACAAATAGACCATAGTAGAGGAAATTGAACATTTGGGCTCTTAGTTTTACAACTTTAACTCACTGTATTCAACTGCTGCAAAACTTTCTTATAAAAGCAAAATCAATTTTTAAGTGAAAATTGGCAATTAAAACTTGTGCTAAAGACCAACAAGGCAATAATTTCATCATTAATGCAGCCTAAAAACAGAATGATTTACTTAACTTAAAGCATCATTTAGGGTGGATGGTGTTAAAAGGACAGCTTCTTAAGTGTCAATTTTCAAAACTGACCTGTGGATAACATCAAAAGTGCTGAACAAGTAGGAGAAGAAAATGCCTCATGAAATGTAAATATGAAGATCATCTTATACCTGCAGCTGTTTGTTTGGGGAAGTAGAATAAAAGGTTATTGTTTAAAAAAGGAAAAAAAAAGTGGCGTTACAGAAAGAAATAAAAAGTAGGCATCCAAAGGGCAACAAAAGGAGGAAACAATCAAAACAGAAAAAATGAGATAAAACTTACACAAAACAACTTGGTGTAAAACTGACGCTTAATGTGGTTTTTGTGAAATAATTTTTTACTTATCTAATGTCTTCAGTTTATCCTTTATTTTACCCTTTTAGAACGTTACAACCACCTCTGTCTTTTAGAGTATTTCATCATATAATACAATTTTATATATATTATATGGGCTGCTCAGTGGGGCAGTGGGTAGCAGTGGTGCCTTGCAGCAAGAAGATTCCCGGCCCGGGGTCTTTCTGCATGAAGTTTGCATGTTCTCCCTGAGCATGCGTGGGTGCTCTACCGGTGCTCCGGCTTCCTCCCACAGTCCAAAAACATGACTGTTAGGTTAATTGGCTTTTCTACAGTTCCCTTAGGTGTGAGTGTGTGCGTTTGTCATGTTTGTCTCTGTGTTGAGCTGCGATGGACTGGCGACCTGTCCAGGGTGTACCCCGCCTCTCGCCCATTGACTGCTGGAGATAGGCACTACCACCCCTCGCAACTCCACTCGGGATAAGCGTGCTAGAAAATGGATGGATGGATATATTATAACATATTATATAATATTAAAGGTATAATGAAGGATTTTCGCAAATTTTTTAAAAAGACCCTCCCTCTCCACTTAAAAAAAATAATACACATGCACAACCCTGTACCCGCTCCCAAGAGGGAACGGCTACTAAATGCATGTGACAGCGTGCACGAGCCAATTTCTCCTTGTGCACGCTCTGTTTAAAGTTGCTGTCCAAACGAAGATTTGCAATTTTTCTACTATATCAGACTCACCACCGGTAAGTGATAATGGAGAGGGCGCGTAGGACGGCCTTACAGTATGTAAACATATCACCAGAATGATTGACAATCAGGAGGACCACTTATTTTGATGCTCCATCCAGAAAAAGAGCATCCTCCACTATGCCTTTAAAGTTATTGGAATGAATTGTATATTTTTATCATGCTCATTAAAACCTACCTTGCATTAACATATGAGTATTTACTGTAATAAAGAAGATGTGCATACTTCTGTCATGTAACAAGAGTATATTGCATAAATATTGATACAAATATTAATCTAAATATTATAAATATATATTGTCAAAACCTTTTATTAAGATTTGATATTCAGAGCTGGGATTTCAATAGTCTTTTCTGATAAACCGTTAATTTAACAGGCATATATGTAATTTTATGTATTTTTGGGAGACTACTGGACGTGGAAGATATTGCTACAAAAATTACTTACGTAGAAACACATCATATTGTGCAAAACAGGAAAAACTTTGTGTGGATGCTAGGCTAATGTTAGCTTGTTCTCCACTTGTTTTGCTATGAATTGTTCAATTCTATATTTTCCTTGCAGATCCAATAAGACTACGCCAACAAAACTAATAAAGACATCTCTTTCTTAGCTTCTTAAAGGAAATATTTTGCTTTGAACTTTAATGATTGATGAGCTGTGGTACAAAAAATTCCTGTGCTCGATTCTTTCCCTTATGGCTGTCGATTGACCCTCGGCTCACCTGGTCTGGATAAGAGCCCAGACTGATCATTTCTGGTTTAGAGAATTTAGCTGATGCTTAATCTGTTCAGGTTTAACAAGCAATGACAGAAAGTTTCCTGAAACATTTATCTATCTGAAGAATAATCCAAAAATATCTCAAAAGTCTATTCTACAAATAAGGATTCAAACAAGAAGCAAACATATTTACTGTTGATAATATCTCATCTTAGAAATACCGCTGTTGGTGTTCCAGTAAGCATTCCCTTTAGGAACCTGAAAATAAAATCCCTTGAATAAATGTGCAAATCCAACGAGCAGAGTCAATTTGAATTCCTTTTATTTAAAATCAAATTTCCTTAACCTTTTCAACAGATAGAAGACATAACGGCCTGTCAGCCATTCAAAACTATGCCTTAAACAGTGACATATTTCTTTTTCAGCATTAGGGGCTGCCATATGCACTGGATTATGTCGTTATTTATGCAACACATCCAGCCATTCTAACAACAACAACTACAAATGAAGTGTAAATACTCACACAGAGGGTCATTTTATGGGCAGTATTTGACTGTTGGTGGTAGAGATGTCCCGATCAGCATTTTAGGCCTCCGATCCTGATCCGATCTTTTTTACCTCAAATCAAATCCGATTTCGAGTCCTGATCCGATATTTTCTCTTTAGTATTGAAACTGATCAAACTCAAATATATTTTGATCAAGTAACTAAACTGTTTATTAGACTAATATTAAATCAAAAAACATTACTATTACTACTGTAAATCCCATTAAATCAAAATCTTACACAGAATTAAAGGTCAGCTTCAATTGAATATTTTAGACAAAAGTAAAAAGAAAAACACTGACTTGGTACCGTATTATCAAATAGAAAGTGCTATCCCAGACCCACTTTTACTGTAGCTTATAAGTAAAATCAGTAACAATAAATTTGACCAACCTGTCTGTGATCTTCTTTGCTCTATTTTTGTGGGAGTATTTGTCTTTCCTCATAACATCCAGCGTTTGTTGCTTTGCTTTAGTAACATTTCCATCTGCAGCTTTACAAAACTGCTTCATAAGCATTGTCATGTTTTGTCTTCAAATGACGAATCAAGTACGTGGTCTTAAATGCATCTCTGCTGCTACCTCCTCTTGAAATTGCCATGTTGCAGACATTGCAAGTAGCTTTAGGACAGTCTTCACTCACGACAGTAAAATACTTCCACACTTCTGACATACTTGCTTTGCACCGCCGGGGAGGTTTGTATTGCGCAACTACGGTCAACTGTAACTAGCGGGTACTTTACGGCAGTTGCTGTAAAGATCAGCGCGACTTGTCAGGTAATGTAGCTGAGCTCCGATAACAGGAAAATATAAAAAAGATCGGGCCGATACGACCTCAAAATCAGGATTGGGACATCCCTAGTATTAGTGGTGTTTAAAAGCAGGAAACATACTACATAAAGAAAAAGATCTTAAAAGTTATCAGAAACTAAAGGTTGAAAGAAGAGAAATAACAGCAATAAATCTAGATGCTAATGCATTAGGTGAATATGATGAGTGCCACAGAAAGCGGAGTTGTATACCCCTGAAAGGCATTGTTGTTTTATCACATTTAAATTTGACAAAATTAGATTTCAAAGCAGGATGACTGCAGCTTCTTTTAATGAAGACAGACCCCACCTTACTTTTAACGCAGGGTTCACTGTAAGATTCTCCTGAACAAACCAGGCACAGATTTAATCCAAGCCAAAAAATTAAGAGGATGTATCTCAGAAAGCAGAGCAGACACAGACATGATGAGAGGAAGGAGCAGCATTCAGACGCGGCATTCATTATCACCTGGCTGACTTGCATATTGCGCTGTGAGAGTAATGGAGGAGGACAGACACAGGCAAAAAAATCTGGCAAAAAAGGCTCTTTTCTTCCCCCCTCTGCCTCTTTTCTTCAAAGTAATCTTTCACTTTCTACTTTCACACAATGCACTGCAGGATCCCAATGTTTTCAAAATTATAATAACAGATACTTAGTGAAATATAGTTATATCATGTCTAATCTCATGCACAATGAATAGCAGGGTTGTATAAAAGGTAATTATGCGTTTAATGAAAATCATTATCTGCTCTCCTGTGTTGAACACTCCTTGTGTTAGCTTATGTGCAATGGTATGAAAAGGCCAATATAGAACTGAATCACATTTGCTGCTTTAAGGATGGCATTATAATAAGGGGTGACAGAGCAGAGAGCCTGTGCACGGCAGAAGCTCTGAACCTCAGGTGAAAATGTTGATACTGGATGATGCAAACTGTTTGTAAAGATTTCCAAATAAGGATAGCATCATAGAAATAAATAAATCTATTAAATAACTAAATATTGGTAAAGCCCAAGTTTGAGCAGCAGACAGTTTAAATGACAATTTCTCTATTAAGTCACTAGAAAAATTGAATTTTTAATAATTTCTTATCTTTGGGTAAAAAACATAATGTGAAAAAAACTCCTGCTGGATTCCTCACATGCTTCTTATGAGATGCCTCAGTTGCTGTTAGAGAAATGGGAAAATCAGCAGCCGATCACCTGGTCGGTGTGCGAAGGCACAGGGCTGAAGCCGAGGCTATTACAGAAGCTCAAAGTTAGCCTCCTTTATCCCTTTCCAAAACCGGTTCTGATGTGTTTAGGATCATCCTCCTGTGGAAACGGCCACCTGTGTTGAACTTTCAATCATCTGTGATTTCAGGTAAAGTCAAAGACCTTAGAGGTACTCTGGGTCTTTTCCTCTTAGTTGTGCAATGCAGCCCTAAACCTACAAGCAGAAATATGCCACATCGAGATGCAGCCATCGCTAATGCTTAACAGTAACAAAGGGTTCATTAACTGCAAGACACTAAACCTTGATCTTTTAAAGCGTCATGGTTGGAAAACGGGTAAATGTTCTGCTTTTCTGACAATAAAGCCTCTTGAGAATGTATTTGCCTTCAATGCAGGTTCTTTGCAAGGCTGCAGCTATAAAATGTTTAGTAATTAGTTAATGTACTGATAATTTTTTCCATTTATCTCAGAGGAGATATCTTTATTGCATCAACATTTCTTAATCATTAACATTTAGAAATTATAAAAAAAAAACATTTACTGTACATTTTAAATTAATTGGGAATGGCAATGAGACAATACAAAACTAAAACAATGTTCCCAACAATACAATTCTTAAGATATATAGACTCTGTAATGAGACTTTAAGGATAATTTTCCATGTTTGTATCTAAAGGAGGAAAATAAAAAATTTCTAATTCATTGATTTGAAATTTTAAGCATTTAAAAGCTCTCTAGGAGCTGTTTTTAAGTTACAAACAGGCAAATGAGGCCTCTTACCTGTGACTCGACCTGATCTGTAGTCCTTGTACATCCTATAGATAGAGCGTTGCACAACGTGATCTCAGCTCTTCTGCTCCTATAAGGAATCTGTTTCAGAAAACAAAACAAGCAGAACAAATTCCTGATTAGCCAGTGTTTGTTCTATTCACTAATCACAACTTCAGAGTCGCCCAAAGCACAACTTCACAACACGGCTTATTCATTCGGCACTCGTTCAAGGACACCGAGTGAGATGAGCTTTAGGAAGGGACAGGCATAAAAGAAGGCTTTGTCTTGAGCAGAGACAGAAGAGAGCCGGAGAAGACTGTAATTCATCTGCTCCTCTAAAAGACACGACCTCCCTGCTTTGTGGAGCAGAAGCTCAGTGGAGCCAGAGAGGGCTCTGAGGCTGGGGTGGGTCCCATTGACTCTACTATTAACACCCAGACTGGGAGGATCAACGAAGAAATACAAAATACTGCCAGATGGGTGCACAGAGAATTTTTTAATGCGTTTCACTCCAGCAAGAGACACCCTAGGGTAGCAGCTATGACCACAGTCATTTTATTTCTCCTACTATGATAATCTGCATCAGTCATGCCTTGCCAACACACTCATAGACCACTGAGAAGGTCACAGTAATTCCAAAACCTCAATCCACACAGCTGACAGTAGCTTCTGAATGTTGAGAGGAAGACATTACTGATCTTTCTCATTTTAATTTTGGTTCAAGGACTTAAATGGTCAGATGTTCACATCTAAATTTTCATTTTATTGCTTGAAGGACGAGACAATCAGAGACTAAGCTGGCGAAAATATAATCTCGCCTGGTGTCTAAAGATATGGATGGATGGATGGATGGATGGATGGATGGATGGA
>NW_015151236.1:177706-209955 GCF_000732505.1 Cyprinodon variegatus | reverse complement strand
TATATATATATATATATATATATATATATATATATACATATATACATATTCATTTTTTGTATGTTACTTTTACTTACATAATAGAAGATCTGCTTGCTAGCAGGAAGTTTTTTTCCTTTTCCATGGAAGCAAACCTACTTTAAACATAACTGCCACTTAAATGGCTTGAGTAAGAAAATATATTCTATTAGTCCTGTTAAATATAATGTGACCAGAATTAAATTCCTCTGCAATTAAATTGCAATTATATAGTATTTGCAATTAATTGGCCAGCCCTACTGAGAACAGAAATAACAAATCTAACTTTTTTTTTTTTTTTAGCCACTTGCAAGATTAAATCACTTACTTTTTTTTTGTCTTTAGGTACAAACAAAATAATATGCACCATCAGGGCCCAGAGGCCTATGGTGAGAAACAAAAAAAAAAGGTTTGCAGTAAGTTACATTGTGTTTTTAAAGATGAGAGAAATGGAAAGGAACCCTGCATAATGGTCATTGTAGAGAGGGATGCAGACATATAGGTGGTCTATAAAAAAGCCCTGAATTTGCTGATTTCAAGCAAACCAGTGGCAACAATAAGAGAGCAAATTCATGGCCGGCAGTGAAAAGCACACGTTTCCGTCTGTAAAGACTGGAAGTTAAGCTGCTGAGACACCATCAAGAAGACATTAGGATAAAATCTGTGAGAATGATAGCTATTTAATAATTTTTTTCTAGTGGGAGAAGTGCAAAGAAAATCTGATTTTAAAGTCTTTTGTGGCAAAAAAAAAAACTAATGACTTTATTCTTTTTTTAAGCACCCTCTTTCCCACCATTTTTATTACCAGCATTTCTCATTTTCCCTCACTCACTTGAAAGGTACTTTTACAAAGATCAGATGAAGCTTAGTTTTGAATTTAAGGAAATGCGCGGGATAATGGTTATAAGTAAAGCAGCCTGGAAGTGCTGCAAAAACCTGATCAGCCTAACAGTGTAAATCAGATATTTCTTAAAAGAAATAGATAAAACCAGAATCAGTTTTGCTGTATAAAAAGGTATGAACCTGGAGGAATCAAGGCTTGTTCAGAGGGGAAAAATACATTTCCTTTGCTTTTATTAGCACAAATATAATATTTGAAAAATAAGAAGATGCCAGGAAGTTTTTTTTTTAAGTGATTTAATCTGGAATGGCTACATATGTAGACCTTCTGATCTATTTTCCCTCATGTAAGTACTATGCTGCTAGTGATAAATAGAAAAGGAAAGATACCTCAGACCAGAATTTGAGGATTCCCTCAGTGAGAGAGGATTACGAGGCTTAACTGGCCACTAAAGTGATGGATAGTGAGAGCAACCCTTATAAAAAGTCCCAAAGGGTACATTCATCTTTTTCCTCAATGGCAATGAAACTGTAGCTTGGAATGGAAAAAACAAAACGATTCGCTGCCTGATTCATCCAAGGCATCAGTATTTCACAAGAGGTTTACCAATATCTTTAATTTCCTGTTGGCAGTCCTCAGCCTACAAGCTTTTCTTTTAAATAATGTGAATCTATCTTCATAAAAAGTTTAAATCTATCAAATAGAATTTTTTGTCCCCTGATAGGGGTATTGAGAAATTTAAAATAACTACATGTGTACAGAGGTGGGTTTACCTCAAGGATCTATGCAGGTGTTTTTATGAAAGTACCTTACAGATAACATCTCAGGAATCTGTTCTATGTGCTTTATCTTCTTGGCTCATTTTTATTTAGTGGATTCCTAAGGGGCCAGACTATGAATGAATCAATATTTTTGCTATACTGCTATAAGACCAAGGAAGTAGGTAATCATTTTAGGGATGACAGGGCCTTATAGGCAAGACGCTTCCCCACTATCACCTGCTGCTTTGGCATTCATCCATGCAGTATGACAAAGCTACATGAGAGCACCAAGCTGTGCAACCACCACCTGTGTTAGTATGTACCAGAATGGACAGGTTCATAGTTGATTTTATGGCACTTAAAGGAGCAGAACCAGTTAATTAAATTGACTTAAGGGACATGTAGCACACCAAGCTTATGTAAGAAGAGATAGTGGATATGTATCGTTAAACATCACATTTTTCATACCTTTCCCAGATTCAGAAATTTTATTCAGCTATGTGATTTGATTATACAAGGTGTTAGACATCTCTAAAATGATCAAAACAATGTGAAAGAAGTATAAATCCTAAACTCAATTATCATTTGAAAGTTTTTAGTGGTATTACAGTAATTAATCTAGTTTAAGCGTGCATGGATCAGGTTGCTTCTGCCTCTCTGCACACGTCCCTCAGTGTTCGCAATGCAGGTGGTGGATCCACTGGAGGATGGATTCATGTCATTCCTTCCCGCTTGGCCCCAATTTTTTGGCCATCATAAGGGCTTCTTGAAGCGTGGCTGTCGGGGACAGAGCCCCTTGATTGGCAGACTGAGGTGGTGGTTCCCCTCCATAAGAGGAGGGACAAAAGGGTGTGTTCGAACTATAAGGGGATCACATTTCTCAGACTAACCTGGAAGGCTTATTCCAGGGTGTTGGAGAGAAAGTCCAGCTGATCATCAAACCTCTGCCTCAGGAGGACGAGTGCAATTTTTATCCTGGCAGTGAAACTACTCAAGGGTTCATGGGAGTTTGCCCAAAAGTTAATTTTTTGTTTTTTGGATCTGGGGAAGGCATTTGACAATGTCCCTCGTGGTGCCCGGTGGGAGGGCACTCCAGAAGTAGAGAATGGGTGACCCTTTACTATGGGCAATCTGTCCTGTGGACAAGCAGACCATGAGGGGGTCTGGTGTCGGAGATTAAAGGTCTCTACTTTTGCAGATGGAGTGGATTTGTTGGCTCCCTTCTGCAAAGGTCTACAGCACGCACTGTGGAGGTACAGAGTCAGTTGTGAAGCAGCTGGGATGAGAATCAGCCCCTCAAAGTCCAGGTTAGAGGGCCTGGGGCTCACCTGGAAAAAAGTGGTTTCTCCCCTTCAGGTTAGAGGAGAGTTCCTGCCTTAAGTGGAGGATTTCAAGTATCATTGGTTCCCCCAGTGAAATCTATTATTAAGGACCAGGTAGTGCTTCTTCTCTGGCCTTTTTACATTTTATCTTTGGTGATGATGTTGACATTCGAAGGACCACTTGTCAACACCCAAATCTTTACCTTCTTTTAAATATTCTCTGTCAGAATCAAGTTAGGATACTTGTTATTAAGTCAAAATATCAATTCAAATATAAATGTGCCAAAGGTTTTAATGATTTTTGTCTTATGTGCATCAAAAATAAATATAGAAAATATGTTGGGCCTTACAGCAATAACACCATTTCCTCCACAAGAAGCGGCAATGAATTACTTTAGTTTTCCATCTGTCAACAGCTTACCAACTGCTCCCCGTCTCATTAACCAAGGAATGGAGGTCTCGCTGATAGAAGCACTACCCTGTGGGATAGGGACTGCCTGCAGGTGTCAATCAGGGTAGATTTTTGTTGCATACTCCATCAGAAAACTCAAATTTGCCAGTGAGGAATTTTTACACCCATGAAGGCAATGGCATTGTTGCCATGAAAAATGGTCTGCAGATTATGATCAGGATCTGTGTTGTACAAGCGTCGCTTTGTAATCCATCCATCAAGATATTATCTCTATTGGATGGGTAATCTGACCAGCCATAGTGAGTGACAGGTCAAGCAATACTCACTTCTTTAAACCAGCACAGATTGGTGACTCTCCGATCTTCTTCAATCTGTATTGGCTTAAGAAGTCAGTTCTAACACAAATAATTGTAGAGTGCAATCTCAGTCACAGCATTTAAATGTTTGAGTGTTTTTAATATAAATATGAACAGAAAAAGAAAACAATACCATAGAATAGATGTTTTCACCACTAAATATCCAAAACACTCAACTTTAATATGCATTCCTGAAGCAAAGCCAATCCTTATGATGTATCCTCTTTAAAAAAGTCAAGATAAGGTACCATCATTTTTGGACTATAAGCCGCTACTTTTTCCCCATTTTTCGACCTTGCGGCTTATATAACAATGCGGCTTATCTATGGACTTTTACAGCTAACGGCCACTAAGGTAATACCTAAATCTATGGATTTTGACCCACCATGTTGTCGTCGCATTTGCTTCAACACACAAGTACGGTAGCCGCACGCGCGGGAATGCGGAGGTCCTCTGGAAGCAGACTTCTACCACGAGTGGTACGAGACACAACGGCAGCAAGAAAGACGGACAATAAACATAAAAAACCTGCGGCCTATAGTCCGGTGCGGCTTGTATATGCACAAATCATGCAATTTAGCTTCTGCGGCTTATATTCAGGTGCGGCTAATAGTCCGAAAATTACGGTAAGTTTTAATGAAGGAATTTTTTTAGCTGATCAGCACACATATTAGTTGCAATTTAAATTGATAAAGTATGCTTAGAAAAGCTCACGGAAGAGCTCTTGATAAAGAATATTAAAGAAGTTTTTTGTATCTTTAAATGCAAAATGTATATATTTCTTTAAGTTTTGTCTTGATAACTGTACTGAGTTAATTGTCTTTTCAGAAAATGGCATGCTTTGGAATCTGTGTGATTAAGTTAACAATTATTAAATGACTAAATCATTTATTAAATGAATTGATTAATTATGATTCATTATAAAAACTGTTTCAATCCTAATAACCATAAATGAAAAGAAAAAAAAAACCCAACACAAATTTATTAGCATGAAAAGCAAAATGCTGATTTAATTTGTCTTCTGTTTTTTTTTTTTTTTTTTTACACCTTTGCTCACCGGTAGATAAAATAGCTTTACTGCATTCTGAATTCACAGCCATTTTAATGCAAAGCATTCAGTGCTTCATGCATAGAGGATTGGTAGATCTAACACATCAGAGCAGATCAGACCGACGACTGTGAATATGTCAAATGTCTGGGAAACTTTCAAGCAGAGCGTCTGTTAAAATCTCCATGACAATGCAAGGAAAATGAAAGAAACTTTAAGGTAGAGGGTTTTATGCTTCTGCTTACTTGAAAATGATATAGGCTACACTGAATATCCTTTCATAACAATAATGTGCACATTTTATTCAGTTTAATCTACCTGTAAGTATCAGATTAAGGCCCAGCAGAAGGAAATGCAGTGAAAATTATTCCAAATTGAGACATCCCACTATTATAGTACATTAGCTGGTTTTAAAGTCCTGCAGCCTAACCAGTTAGGTGGCTGTAAAACTTCTGCATGTTTTACTCTACTGCAGAAAAATTTATCTGGGAAGATCTGGATTATCCTATTTAATTTCTTGCCATCCAAGTTAGCGTGCACTTTATGAATCAGTCTATATAGATCATTAACTACGTAAAGCAGTGAGGCATTCTTAGACAAACGCACCCACATACGCTCCCACGCCACTACAAACACTTGATCACGTGACACAATATGCTTGTTAATGAGCCTCTACTGACAAGCTGGAGAGATGACAGTCTGTCAAACCTGCCTACACACAGGGAAACAACATATTGGAAAGAGGGAGGGACCGCTGTGCATCAATATGTCAATGTATTACATGGAAGTAATTAAACCCATTAAAAAATATATAAATATATATATGAAAAAATAAGTCACTACATTTTTTAGAGCATCTTTGGCCTGTGGTTGTACTTCCTTAAGGTCCAGTTGGTCATCTTCTTTTTCAAGAGTTCTTAGATGATTAAATGTAGATGAGAACCTGCTGATATTCCCTTCACTCAAAAACAAAACAATTAATCATCTGCGTACCATTTCAAGCTTCAGATTAGTCATTTGTATCATTGTGTTAGAATTACATACTCCATAGTACGGTTCATTTTCCATCCAGCAGTCTTAGGAATAAGGATTTAGAAAACTGCACAGATACAAAACAGCCAGAGGGCAGAGAAGGGGCAACAAGAGGGCAGAAAGAGCGAAGAAGACAGTTCTCTGCCGAATAATGATCAAAGAGAAATAGCTGGTTACAAGTGGGATCCATTCCCCCATCACTTAGACATGGCTCACACTGAAAACTCTGATGCAGTGCGAAAAAACAATTTTCCACAGTGTTAACAGACATAGCCAGAGGAGTAACAGCGTCTCACTTCTTATCCATGAGAGACAAAAGACAGAAGTAGTATTTATCTGTGTATTTAGTTATTATAGTATCATCAAGGCTTTTTATTTTTGGCCACGTGTGAGATGTTAACATTTTTAGTAAATAAATATTGTAAATAATCTGTGGTTCATCTGAAAGTCTGACCAACAAACAGACAAAAACTGATATCCAATGGTTAAAGTTAGATCTGAACTTTTTCTGTAATAATTCAAAGAGATAAAATGGTGCAGAGGTTTGGACTGGGGAGGAAGTGAAACAGTCCTGCCAGCATCAACAGGCTTCAGAACAATGAATGGTGCGTCATCATATTTCCTCTACACTACCGCTAGTATTAAAACACAGAGAGCAGAAGACAATGGTTACAAGAAACCATTATACATAATAACACCATAATACATAAGGTACTCATTTGCATCAAAATCCTTAAAAAACTGCATATTTGCTCAGAACCTCTGCTTCCTGCAGCTTCACCAGACCGAAATAATGCTGGAAGATTTAGTCTCATTCTCTTTGTTGACTGAGGAACTACCTCTATAAAACAGAAAGATGCATGATGCTACATGCTATAAGTATGCACTACAACGCTTTAGTTTTAGAGCAAAGGTCAGTATAGCTCCAGTAGCTACAGTGTCAGTATCCGATCCGTACCACAAGCATGATCTGTCCTGCGCATGCGCAAACAGATTAACTTCCAGGAAAGCAATACTTTGTTTTTCTTACTTTTTAATTCTTTTGTCTTTTTTTTGGCGGGGGGTTCCCTTTAAATTTTTTTGTATTTGTGTAAATATCGCTTATTCTAAAAACGAAAAAAAAAAGCAATGCATAAAAAACATTTAAATAGCCTTTCAAACGTCACTGTGACTGCTCTATGTCAGATGATGACATCACGCAATAAAATAGAGAGAATTTAAAACGCTTCCATTTCTTCCAGAAAAGTCTTCAGTATTTTCTATACCATGTAGTTGAGAATTCTTTAATAATCTAAGTATATAAATAAGTATTTTCAGTACTATTATTACATAGTTTTTGGCAAACCGGATCTTATTATTCTGTTCACGCATGCGCAGGACGGATCGTGCTTTCTGAACGGATCGGCTGAAATACAGTATGGAAGTATGCTGGTGAAGGTTCTCAATCATCCAGGTCATAGTCATTCCAAAAAGAAATTTGTTTCCAAGTTTGAAGACGTTTCGCTTCCCATCCAGGAAGCTTTTTCAATTAAAAATGTCAGGAATAGCGTTGAGTTCGAGGTTTTATACATTAGCCCAACAAAGTCTTGGGGGATTTTGTTTCCTAATCAGCCGGGCCAAAAGTCCCCTTTAACGACAGACCTTTCAGACACTTAGATGGGTATGGAGCATTGCGGTCGAAAGAAGCCAAACAGACCCACGCCAAATGGGTGGAACCGTTCGTCTGTTCTAATTTGCATGTTTTCAAAACAAAAACAAGGCTTTGTTGGGGTCCTGTCATTTTTAATTGAAAAACCTTCCTGAATGGGAAGCGAAATGTCTTCAAACTTGGTAACAAAGTCCAGTGGATTGTTTTTAATTTCATTTTTGGAAGCACTGAAGTAGTTAAACTCCCAGATAACTTAAGCTAATGCGAACCCTTAATAGGTTGCACAGAGACAGCAGTATGATGGAATAAGCGCTGCACATTTGCATTGACCAGATCCTCAGCTGCACTGGAAAAAATATTTTTGGTATATCCCAGATGTTTGTTTGTTTGTTCTTTATATAGAATATATATTACATATACAAGCAGATATAATAGCAGAAGTAAAAATTATTATCGTTTGAATATTATCAGCAGATTGACAGGGAAATGGAAGAACATATTACACAAAAGCAATTATAATAAAATAACACAACAGCATAGCTGTAATAAAATTCCTTACAGAATACAAACACATTGTTAGTGTTACCCATTTTTTTCGTTTTTACCAGAGAAACGAAATTTAACTTATTTATCTGAAAATCTACGGAGCACAGACAAATGACAGGATTTGAAAAAAAAAGAGCAGAAATATTTTTCTATGTATGAACTGTGGAGTAGTAAAAAGTTGTAAAAGGTGATAGAACATGTGACATGTCAGCTGTACCATCTGCCACAGGAAGTCACAGTGATGCTCACTATAGAGCTGCATGACACTATTAGCTCACTGCAGATAAAGCAGCCTCAGGGGTTTTACACGCTTTGGGGGACTTTAATCATGTGAAACTGATGGACGCTCTTCTGAGTTTTTACCTGCATATTACCTTTCACAAATGGGAGGGAAAAAAAACACTGTGGACTGTATGATCTCTGGAAATGAGGACACACATCATTATGTCCACAGGAGGAACCGATCCACCACTGATGCCATCTCACCGGTGGTCAAACAGCCCTCACCCATCTTGAGAGCAGAATCTCCTACATTCAGCTGCTCTCACTTGATTTCTCATCAGCCTTCAAAGCCATTATCCCACAGACCCTGTTTTGGATTTTTTCTTTTTTGGCCTGAACCAACACTGGGGAATTGGAACCCGGACTTCCTGACCCACAGACCTCTGATTTTCAGGACCAACATCACCATTACACTCAGCACTGGCTCACCCCACGGCTGAGTGCCCCCTCCTCTATTCACTCTGCTGACATTTGACTGAACAGCAAGACACCCATGGTGAAGTGTGCAGGTGACACAGCGAGGTTGCACAGCAGAGGGACACATCATAAACAATAATGAGTCCAAATAGAGAGAAGAGCTCTAACACCTGAAGCAGAGACAATAACCTATGGATGAATGTGAAGAAGGATCCTCTTCATCCCCTGTACCTCAGAGGAGCAGCTACCTGGGTGCCCATTTATCCATTGACCTCACCTGGAGAGGCAACACTTCCTGTCTGGTCAGAAAAAACAAGAAAGTCTCCAGGAAGCTGCAGAGAGCTGGACTTTGAAGCTCAGTCCTGAGGCACCTTTACCACTGTTTGGTTTGGCCGCTGCGCTGTTGCTGAGAGGTCTGGCTCTGCAGAGGATGGTCATGGCTGCACAGAGTGCTGCAGGGAGCAGCCTTCCCTCCACCTCAGAGTCCTCTCCACATCATGAAGGACTTCACCCACCGTGCAAACAGCCTGTCCAGCCTCTGCACATCCAGACCAAGACCTCCAGGCTAAGAAACAGTTTCAATTCTTCATCTGTTAGACTGCTGAACTAAGCTGCACTAATGTCAGCTTCATCTGTTTCTCTTTCTTTTACTAAATATCAAGCTTATTAAACTTGGGCTGGAGTCCAAATTTAATTACACAACCTTTAAAATATGAGATGGTATGTCAATAAAAAATCCTTTAATCCTTATGGTTTTGAAAATAATTTCACCATTTATCCAATTTCTATGTTTACATGTTTTGGTAATGTTTAACCATCTCTTTTGGGGTAGGAAACAGAGCTGTGAGCTGTGGAGAGGGTTCACTCAGACCTTGCATCACTTCATAACAGCAGAATGGATTCACTAAAGTGGTTTTCTTAATTTTACTAAACAGAAATCTAGCTGTGTGACCCCAGTAAAAACGTCTACAAGGTAGAAGTTAACCAGATTTATTGGTGCTTTTTTAATACTCCGTCTTTTTAACAAGTATTATAATTATATTCTTTAGACCTATATTGAACCGACCCTACTATGTGTCATTAAATCTGTTCTAACATTATTACTAGAGGAGGAAAACTGATCTGCAATAGCTCTAATACAACAGTGTCAAATTGTGTTTCTAGAGATATCCAAAGGTAGTAAATAGAAATAAAATTTGGCAATTTGAATGGTTATATAAATGATAATATGCATCTCTGACAAAACAGTTTCTGCATGCTCAGAACCTTACTATCAGACGTCATTAAAGATGTCAGAACATTACATTGCTGAGTCTAGTTATTAGTGTTTTTCTCTCTGCCTTTGTCCACATCTGTTCTACTATCTACGTGTAATCTGCATGATGTAGAAAATCCTAGAGCTTATCTAGTAAAACAACATCATAAACAATTCTTAGAAGTCCTTTATGGAATGGCAAAATTTGATGAAAACCTTTTACAACTACAAATGATTGCCAAGCTGAAAAAGATGCAATGAATCTAGTAATAACAGTAAGCCCTACCCGGCCTTCAGCACAGCCTCCATCATCACAGCTCCAGCTGACACAAGTGGGAAGAAGCAGAAAGAAATGTTGCAAGATGTTTAATGTAGATCATCTGCCTGAATATTGCAGTAGCACATTACATAAGGTGCAATCAGCAAACATTTTTGGACATTATTCTTTTGGTAATATGAATGCATTTTGATCAGTAATTTTCTGTTTGCTTTAGTCATCCGTCATCATATTCTGGCTCAAACACTTAAGGGTAAAATGTGCATGCAGTTGAAATTCTGACCTCAGGTTCAACCTGATCATGTTATACTGGACGTTTACTCTATCATCCATTGAAATAACCAGCTGTAAGGTTAAGTTGAAAAATTATTAAAGCAATTTAAGGTTTTTCTTAAATTTAGTTAAAATCTGTAACTGATTTTGTCATCCTTTACCTGACTAACAACGTTAACTTTTTCTCTGACAGATATGCCGCCCCTGTGCAATTAGATTGGTTTAGGCTAAACATGAAATAAAAAGTGAAAATACAAACTAGCAATCTTTATTAAGTTTTACTGTTCAATATCTATTTTTTAAAAAACTCCATTAACTGACAGCTGGGGTGCTCAAAAGAAACCAGTCTTATTGAATGGACTGCTTCCCTAAAGGCGGTCTTGGAAGAGACTTTGCTTTGTAATTTATGAGTGGGCTGGAAGCCAATGAGTGCTGTTCAGCAGCAGTAGACACGTGCTGTCTTTGCATTCATGGCCAACAAAGGTGGTTAGGGACATTCATTTTCCCGCTTGCTCACAGTCATGGTGATCTTCATTTTTGGAATATCATTTGTTAATGCCAAAAGAGACTAAATTTAAACGTAAAAAGAGGAAACTGCACAGGATTTAATATAAGCTAGAGACAGAAAGATATTTGGCTTTTCCAAGTCTGATTGAACTTTATTTCAAATGACTCAGCCTCTCTTTGAAAAAAAAGGTTAAAGGAAATCTGAAGCAGACAAAATGAAGGAAGATGTTAATTATGTTTGGCAAACTGGGATATTGATGATAATAAGAGCAAATGACCAAACACTAGACCTGGCAATAAGGAGGAGGGTAATGATGCTGTTTTTTAAGGTCATTTTCATTATCTCTCATTTGTATCCTTTGAAATCCTTGATGGCTTCTATAAGTGTCATCTTAATAGATAATAACCTTTCATTTTCTGTTTGCGAGAACGTACAAAATATATTATTTTAAATATGAGCAACTGCTACAAAGAAAACTCCCCCCAAAAAACATAAAACCAGAGTGCTGAGTCACCTAAATTATAGGGAATAAAGGTTTAAAAAGGCAGAGTTGCATGTTTGTGAAAGGAAGATGGGACTCAGCTCTACTTGTCAGAAAGTGTTAAGTCAAGGCCGAAATGTAGGAGGCATATATACAGAACACAAGTGAGCCCTGATTAAATCCTGTGTGTGCAGGATGTGTTTGTTAAGTGTTTAACATCACGACACACTATAGGCATATCTAACTAGAAAACAATGATTATTTAATGAGGGCTTTTCACTTATAAAGTACTCACAAACCTGACAAGGCACATAGCCTTACTTTGTTATTACATTATCACAGAAAAGAAAAAGCCTTCGCTTCTTTTTGTTATTCTTTGCATAGAAGGAAGATCCATGGGCTACTGCTTCTGTGTTCAAGTGTGAGTTTCCCTTGGTTAAACTATTCATCTATCCATCTACCTATCTATCTTTATTAAAGATGCAAGTCATCTGTTAATGATTTCATCTGAAGTTGATTGATCTTAGCGATCAATTAAACATTAATTGATAAGCTACAATTTGCTTGAAAAAACCTGAGATTTCTCAAGAATCAAAAGGATTTAACAATAATACGAAGGCACTGATCGCAGATCACAGCATCACATCTATAAATTCTTCAACACTGCAGTCTCATTTAAATTGGCATCTTATTATTAGCTATCAAACTTATAGGCAGAGGTGTCAAGTAATAAAGTACAAAAACTTTGTTACTGTACCTAAAGTACACTTTTTACCAAACTGAGAATGCGAATTATCTTTGCCATGCTACAATGTCGGATTCAGAAATAGATGTCGAAATGTCTGAAAGGTCGGACACAGGCAAGAGCGTATCAGGAGATGGAGACAGAGACCAACAAGACCTCCCTCATCCTTGGCCCTATCTCAAAGAATTTTTGAAAAATTGAGCTTTCAATTCATATAGTTGCATCAGGCTGTTTTTTTTTTTAAAGGTTACTTTATACGTTTACACTTTAAGTAGTTTTTGGAGCACATACTTTTTCACTTTTACTTGAGTAAAGAGGTCAAGTTGATACTTCAACTTTTACAAGAGTGTTTTTAAACTGCAGTATCTATACTTCTACTCAAGTAACAAATGTGTCTAGTTTTGTCACCACTGCTTATAAGAGATGAGGAAGTATCATGAATTGACCACTGTTTCAGTGAAGAAGGTAGTGGAGACAAGCTATTTTTAATCAAAATGGAAAATAAGGATAAATATAATATAAGGATAAATGTTGATAAAAGATGAAGCGGGAAATGTTTGTTTCGTAGTCCTACCTCCAACGCAGACACCAGCTAACCATTGCCATCCCTAGGTGCTCCTTTGAACCTTTGCACATAACCTAGCAAGCCTCTGTAAGCCATACCCTCTCCCCGACGGTGCTGTTCCTCCCTCTGTCCAGGGGGCTTCTACGATCTACCACTGTAGTTTCCCGCTGTTTCTGTAGCCAAGAATGCTGTCTTCCCCTTACCAATCTTGTCCGGGTTATTTGTCCCAGCAATATGCTCAGTGGAGCAGTGGGTAGCACTGCTGCCTTGCAGCAAGAAGGTTCTGGGTTCAATTCCTTGCCCTGGGACTTTCTGAATAGTGTTTGCATGTTCTCCCTGTGCATGTTTGGTTTCTCTCCAGGCACTCTGGCTTCCTCCCACAGTCCAAAAACATGACCTGTTAGGTTAATTGGCTTCTCTAAATTCTCCTTAAGCGTGCAGCCAAGTGGCAAAATTCCAACTGTGTGGGCATTCCTACTCCTGTGTAGGATAGGGTTACCAAATTAATGAACCAATAATTGTTTGCACAAACAACACTGTCGGACGTCCCATAGCGACATTTTTGCTGCTGGCCGAGCCCGCAGCTATGCCCTTCTTTTTTTCTGACCAAAAAAAAACATGAAGCAAGCACAGAAAAAAAGACGTGTGTACACTCAGAAAAAAAATAACCCAAAAAGCAATGACAGGTGCTTAAAATCAGTGGTCATCATAATGACCGGCTATTCGTGGTCAATCACATGGAAATTGGTAGATTTCCTAGCACTGCTGATAGACTTGTGCAAGTGTATTTGCCACCTTGTTACATTAAGGTGGATGGCATCTATGATGGCATATATGAAATTATTTTCAGATTACATGTAAATAGATTAATTTATTCCGTGAGGGAAAAATCACTCGACGATAACCTAATGAGCCTAGCAGCACAATCTGAAGCCATTCTATGGTACTGTTAGCCGCTTATAACGGCTGTTTGTCTGCAATCAGACACTTTACTGTGTAAAAGAAGACTAAATCAACATGAGGAGGGACGTATGAGACGATCCACAGGTTCTATAAATTAGAACATTTTTAGACTTCATCTTCACCTGGTGCCAGAAAATTTCACCTAAATAGATACATTGATCTGTTACCATTCAAGAAATAATCCAGTAATATTTTCCCGATAACAACATCTAAGGCAAACCCTTTTAATATGTATTACTTTTACTGAAAATGTATTCCTGACATCAGAAAAAAAAACAAAAACATTTTGATCTTTGTCTAAATGATCATTTTAAACAAAATTACATTCTCCATATCTAAAATAAACATTCTGGATGTCTAGAAATTTCAGATCTCCATATTCCTAATATTAATGGTCAGCATTTGTATTATTTTAACTATGAATTTTTTTCCAGATATCATAAATACATATTCAGCCAAGCTAATAAATGTCAGAACAGACACTTCAAATGTGTTCATATTTCTAGATATATAAAACGTAATTCTTAGTAGCATTTTTTTTTTTACTTTCTAAAATTCAGTTTTTACTATAAAAATGTAAATTAGAAAATATATTACTACAGTTAGGTCTAGAAGTATGAATGCTGCGATTCTCTTCTGAGAGAAAGACAACACGCAAAAAAACTTGAGCTCAAAAATCTATTTTATTTTGTATTACTTTACCATAGAAAGTACACCTGATTAAGCATTTCCCATCACATTGCTGTACTGATCCCTCAGACACCCACTATGGACTGTTCTTCCTGCTTCCCTCTGGGAAGAGGCTTTGCAACATTCGATGCAGACTAAGCTTTACTAAACGAAATTTTGTTTTGCATACACTGTATAAAAAATGGAAATAAAGGTTGTCTAGGTCTAAGATGTCTAAGTCTAAGTCAGAGACATTTATAGAGATTTAGTTGACCTTCACTTTGCATACGCTTGTCATTTTTAACACAAGGAAAGTCTCAAGGCCTGTTTAATTTTGTGTAGTTTGAGCCTGCCTTCCCAGCCCCCGCCCGCTGCAACTGATGGCCACTCATATTTAATCTGGTTCTGCTGAAAGCATCTTTCTTTTAAAAGGGAGTGGTTCCCCTCCACTGGGAGGCTTTGTCAGAGAGATTACTGCAAAGTCAAGGACTAAATGTAATCAGCTGGACTTCCTTAGAGAAATAACTGTGTAGCAATTTGTAAAACACATTATATCTATTGCAAAAAAACGTATTCAAATGGGTGAAGGTTAAATGACAATAATTTATTAAATACTACAACTTTAAAGTTAATTTCTAAGATTTTAAAGTCTAGTGGGTAATAACTTGTGTGAGCAGCATCCAATCAGAGTTAATACCAAGAGAAGGAAAGGCCAACTGCATTTTAATCACTATATAATTACTTGCAAATTTGACATTGAAATATCCACTAAAACTTTAGCATTTAAAACTGATAATGACATCACTGAATTTCAGTTCAGGAGTTCCTTTTTGTTTTCTAAACTAAAATATTGAAAGTAACTCTGAAGCTTAAGTCTCCAACTCAAGCTAAACACATCAAACTCACCAGTTTTTAGTCATTGATATTCTAAAGGTGTTTACAAAGAAGGATAGTCATGCATTAATGCTAACTTGCTTTACCTTGAAAGGAAAGTATAAATAATTCATTTTCACACACTTTGAATACTAATCCCCCATGAATTGCTCTGCACCATCCTCATGGTTGATTAAGTTACATAAGGTTATGAGACTCATTACAAGCGATGTGTCTGAAATCCTGACCAGTCAGGTAACTGTGTCGAAGCTGACGTTTCTTTGAAAAGCCTAACAACTGATCATAAAACATTAATTCTTCACTTTGTTTGAAATACTGCTGTAATCCTAAACAAAGAACAAAGGAAATTTATATATGCAAATCTACAACTTTATTAAGCAGATTAAGTAAGAACCTTTAGGATTACGACAAAGTAATTTAGTGGATCATAAGTCCACAGAGACATGAGTTTGATGATGACATTTCATATTTTTCTTGAAGATTTAAGGATGTGAGGTAAAGTTTTAAATGAATCAAATTAAGGTAAAAATTCTTTGTTATGGCGGCCAGTCATAGACTCCTTGAGATCGAGGGTCAAATTTTATTGAAATACTCGTCCTAATGGATTTACCAGGAATTAATACTTATTACATAACCATACAAAAAGAGTTCTACTTTTAGTCTTTAACATTGGTAAGAATTTAAGAAACTACCTTTCAATATCTTTCAAAGATTTACTCTGATGTTACAGCTGGCATTGTTAATTTGTATGTAAGTGTGCAGGTGCCAGTTGCTGATTGGTTCCAGGACGATGACGACATGACATCCCATTGGTGGCTTCCCGGAAGTGACAACTATAAAAAGGCTGCTGATGTGGACTTCCTGGTTACGTCCTTCACTCTTCCCAACTGGCCACACTGTTAACATCTGAATATTCTGGAGCTTGTAAGAGTGAGCTGCCATTTCTGTTGCTTAAGTTTTCTCCTGTTTTCTTAGTTAGGGAGGTAAGGTGACTGTTATTTGTTTACTTATACTGCAGTAGGTAAGTTGGTTTATGTCTTTGTTTTAGACAGTTGCCTTTTGTTTGTTATTTTTGGCATATAGCTCTCTCTGAAGTCATTTGCTCCATTTATGATGTAACTTTAGAACTATTTTCCTTTTTGTAAATAAATCACTTTCTAAAGATGTGCAACTTCGTATGTGTGAGCTGCATGGGATGGGAAGGGGATGGATCCACTCTTTAATATGTTATGGTCTGGCAACCCTAGACGGGTCGCATCTCTGAAATATAAAGAATCTAGGCTAAATTAATCCATTTTGTAAAAAAAAAGCTAACAGATTACGTTTAATGACCGACGGGTTTAGAAAGTTAGATAGTCCAAAATTCAATAGCATCCGACTTTAACCAACTATATTAATTATACTATTTGGTCTTATCTTGTGGTCACTGCTATTTATTAGATGTTACACAGATCCTTTTGGTTTTAAGCTGTAGATACTCTTAAAATAAACTGATAGCACAAGGTTCAACATTTTTAGAAACATCCTTCCTTTCATTTGGAAACTAAAAACTAAATCATTGGGGTTAAAACGTAACATTTAGAATAGATTTTTAATATCTTTTGGAACCTAAGCTGTCAATCCGTTTTGCCTATAGGGTAGCATTTAATTCTCTCCTATATCACTTCAAAGAGTCGGAGCAGAGAGTCAGAGGGATCTTTGATCATTCCTCTTTGGACCCTCTCTCTCTAGATCACCTAAAGATTTAGAGGGAGAAACGTGTGAAAAGGTCCCCCTTCACACTCTTGTTTTTAGCTCACCCCATTTAGCCATATGTTTTTATTCTCATCATACTAAAAGACTAAGTGACAACCAATTTTAGCTTACTGAAGAGGATGGTTAGATGAGTATGTCCAGGGTAAAGGGTGATTGCCCACCAGGGTATCCCTGGGGACTCGGTTCGATAAGACATTAGGATTAACTCACTTCAACACTGCCTTTTAAAATCGAATCAAACTGCCTGAAAAATAATCATGTAGTTACAACAGCAGCTTATTAGGAGCGCTGTGACATCGTGCTGTCCTTTATCCCTTCATAGGGCACTCAAGCCAATAGTGTTACTGGAATCCATGACAAGAACTTATTATTTTTGTAAAATTCAAAAATTTTGATTGCACAAATTATGTAAATGTAATAACAAGGAACATCAACTAACCCAAATATATTAAGAAAAATAACAACAATAAGAAATTCACGAAAAACATACGTAAAATAAATTTTACGTTTTTTTGGTACAACATTTACACTTACATGTTTTAGTTTATAAACCTGAATATACTTGTTAACTATGCTTATTAACTTTTCAACTTTACATTTTAACTTTTCAATGAGCTTTTTACCTTTTTATTTTCTTGATTTGTTAAAATTTTTTCCAACTTAATTTACAGTAGGTAATATATCATTCAAGGGCTGATCTAATTGGTCAAATGTCAAAATAAGATGTACAGCCATGTAGCAGTATCTTTGCTGAATGGCTGGATATAGATCTTGTGATTCTAGACCTCACTGAGGGACAGGGGGGATTCCATTTGTAAGGGGTATGCAAGTGATCAAAAACTGTAACTTGCCCTATAAAGGGTTAAGAAAAGCAAGCAGAAATGAAAAATCATATTACCATTGAATCAAATCATTTATAAGTGTACTTATATAAATGCAATATTTACACATACATGTTTCTATTAAAAAAAAGAATAGAAGGTTGGGTTTGAGCAAATAAGTGTGGCATCAATGATGGTACACTGACTCTAATCCTATTGACACACATGAGGAAGAAACCGTCTCTGTGGGGCTGGTTTGCACTCTGTGTCTCACATAATAGTCAAAGTCTGAACAGTTTGTGTCCAGCTTGTCAACAGAAATACTAGCTGACCTTATCCTGACACTAAACCTAGAAGTACTGGATGGAGCAAAGGTTGTTCTAGAGAAGAAAAGGTGTGTTTGTGGACAGGTGCAGCTACAAACCAAATAAACATCCAGGGATAACACGTAACATCATTTATCCTAGAAAGGTTGTTGAAGAAGGCTAAGGGGATCGTTTTACTACAGAAATAAATTTTTTAAGGGTACCTGGTTTAAATATTCTTCATGTATATTAAGTGTACTTGTGTTTTCCTATGAGTGCAGCAGTAGTGATGCCATGCACTCTCAAAAGGTACCCAAAGCTTTTAGGAGAGAAACACACCAGCACCATCACAGTTCATCCACTAACTTAACAGTAAGCATAAGAGGATCCTCAACATATCTGCTCTTTGTTTCTCCTAACTGGGGTGTTTGGTTTGTGCCTGAAAAGCTCAGAGTTAGTCTCCCGTGAGCAGAGACCTCAGGTCCTGATACAGTCATGAAAAAAGATTATTTGACTTTTCACTCATTCTAAGCAGTCCATTGGCAGGTACAGTAGATAGCATCTCATGGTTGTTTTGGTTACCCTAAAGGTTCTCCCATTCTGCAGAGTTTTACAGTAATCGTTGGACATGTCTTTCTGTCTCCTTAAATAAACAAAGATAAATATAGCCTCTTACTGTATCTGATGGCCAGTTAATAAAAGAAATTGACTTGCAATGTATGTGCCCAGAAACATAACTGTTTTAGCAAAGTTTATTGATTTTTTCAGTGAACTTTTTATACTGTACATTTCCACTGAATATGGTCAGTAGTGTTTAATAGCTGCTATGCTCCTAACTTTTTAGGCCTAATACCACACAATCTGAAGATCAGAACAGAAGCTTTACATATAATAATGGTTGTAGGGCTGAGTGATTAAGTGATTTTTTTTCCCATTGGTTGAATTTTCTGTTCATGAAGAATTTTTGGAAAATCTGGATTTTTTTTTCTACCAATTCATTTCTTGGGTTTGCACAGTTGAGTGACATCAATTCATCTCTTTTTGTTCTTAGATATCTACTCTTAACTGATATATAGCTCGCCATGCAATTCCCCAACCTGCAAACATTTAATGGGTCATATTTGTATCTTTTGCTGTATTGTCCTACAGGGATATTTCACAGCTTGATCTTTTTTTTTTTTACTTTAAAATTAATGTTACCCTTCCAGATGGGAGGATTGAAATAAAAGGTAGTTTTTGGAAGCAATGTAAGTATTTTTTATCTTTTAATATGTAAAGTAAAGTAAAAAAAAAATTGGTAGTAAATTGGTGGATTTGGTAGTAAATGTCTGCAATTACATTTTTAAGGCATTTGCCCATTCATAAATAGATTTAAATATATCACTTTGTGAGGATTTGGATACCGTTTCAAAAAACCATGAAAAACCATCAATAAAAAAATAATAGACTTGCAAAAGCACAGCAGAAGTAAAGCACAGGACCAAAATCACCTAAAATGTGATTGTGTGAACATTTGTATTGCTTTGTGCTTCAGTTCTAACATTTTAAGTCTTTACTACTGTCTGAATCTGTTTAAGATCCAGATTAAACCAGCTGGCCACACTCTGCTGTCTTTGCAAACATTTTAAATGAGTTATTAATTATAAAGGTATTGCAGGCTGTGTTTGTAAGTGTGTGTGAGGTGTCAACAAGCAATTTGATGCACCACTTGTGAACTTACCCTCATGTGCATCTATGCACGGACACAGAAATCGATCTCAATTAAATGAATAAACTAATTATATATTTATTATGCCCTGCAACACCATCAGTAGGGAAAAGAAGTCTTTTAGTAGTATTTTAATTACATTTTTCATCACGACAACCAAAAGTAAAAATAGAGAAGCCTTGTGGGGCCTTATTTGCAACATTTTGGAAACCCTGTATATTAATCAAACGTAATCAATCAGAATCTTCTAGAGACCTATGCCTACGTCCAATGCTCTTTATCTCTGGTTGGACCTACTGGCTGATGGGTTCCTAAATTCTGCGTCAGCCAAACCTGCTAAGTGTTCTGCAGAAGCAAAAATAAGTTCACTGCCCCCCCCTTGATAATATGAAGCTCAGCAGTTCCTGCATGCCTTTGTGTGTAGGGCCAATGTGACTGAGTTAATTTCTTGCCAAACAAGCAGAAACGTTTATGCCAACACACACAATAAATAATAGCAAATACAAAAAAACTGAATCATCTGAATGAGTTTATTTTCTCTAACTGCTTTAGGCAAATACTTTAGTCGCTTGAGATGAAGCATGCCAAATGAGTTTCCTTAAAGGTGTTTCTGTAAATTGCTTGCTCTTTGTGTGCTTAAGCTTTAAAAATGCCACAGTCTATTAAAGCAGCTGTGCTACTATGTACACTAGCTAATTAGAGCCGTCTTTATTCACTAAAGTTAAAGATAATCAACAAGGTGTTTGCTTAGATAAACATCATGCTTACAGCTATGAGTACACATTTATAATCATTACTTGAATTCATTAACCATTAAAAATAGAACACCATCCATGGAGAAAAACAGGACATCTTAGCATGTAAATAAAAAAAATGACAGAACAGATGGACCATTACTACCTCTAGTTACTCTATCAATAATGTTTATTATGTCTTCTCACAAATGGTTTTTTGTATTCTTTGTTCAGACATCAAATATCTGAACAAAGAATATAAATCCCTCTAGATATTCACATGATTCTCATATATCAGTGTGCATACAACAAACTAAACCTTATATCATTTTAATCCATTTATGTTTTTAATGGTGAAAGACTCGACGGCGCAGACATAAAGTAGTACAGTGGTTTTCCACAGCAATTAGCATTGAATCATAAAGCATGGTTTTTAGATTGGAAACACACAGATCTGACAATCCTGGCAGTAAAGGATGGATGGATTTCTTAAAGCTATACCTTTAAGAAAACAGTAGATGATTTCTAGTTACTGTTGGGGGAATTATTCAGTTTATTTATTTTTACCTAATTATAGTATCTGTACAAGAGGCGTATCAAACCGTGTTTTAACGCCGTGTGTTTTCCGCCGCGGTCATATTAGCCATCAACCTCTGGCTCAGAGTCTGACTCTGTAGGCTAGAGCAGGTATCCCCGAAGTCAGTCCTCGAGGGCCGCTGTCCTGCAGGTTTTAGAGGTTTCCCTGCTCCAGCACAGCTGATTTACATTGACAGTTGATTAAAAGGCTGCAATCATCAGAATCAGCTGTGCTAAAGCAGAGAAACCTTTAAAACCTGCAGGACAGCAGCCCTGGAGGACCAACTTTGGGAATGCCTGGGCTAGAGGATCTCTGGATGGTTCAGACCTGGAAGCTGCGATGCCTCCATATTCCACAGCATCACTACTCTCTCCTGAGCTTAAACTGGCTGAAGGTTCAACTATAGTACATAAACCAATCCCAGACTATATGTTCTGGAACAATTATCAGTGTTTCCATCCATCTCCATTATAGAATGCTGAGCTAGCTCCAAAAGTGTTTTCCTTCTGACCTCAGCACACGGAGATGGGTTTAAGTGCTGCTGTGGAGCTACTGAATGTAGGATATTTGCATTAAAAATAAGCCCGCGTGATTCACAATAACTTGCATCCTCTACTCTTTTTAAGCCTATAGACAAGACATTTTCTCTATGCACTTTTAAATCAATGTAGATTTGTATATTGGAATCCAATATCTACCTTCTTGTATTGTAACTTTAAAACAAAAAATGAATTCAGACTGAAAAAGATCCTTATAGCTGTGCTGATGACACACACATTCACACTGCAATATTAGAGAGTAGTTTTTAACTCCGGTGTACTTTGCCATGACATTGCTGAAAATTACGACACTGTATGTATCTTATAAGGTAAATATTTAGATCTAGGGGTTTTTGAAATAAAAATGCAGCATGTAAACATCTAAACAGACTGACTGAATTCATCTCTGTCAGACATAAGAAGGAGGTGCAGTGTTGTGCTTCAAGGCAGCACCGAACTTTGAGGGATGTTAATTTTCTTCCTACTCTCTCATTCTGTAATGTAGGAGCAATGACAACATCAGTTTTTGAGCCTGTAACCTAATTACAGAAAGCAATAATGCCACAACTGCTCTAGAACCTGGCCTGGATCCCCTCTGGGCACTAACAACACTTAGACCCAACACACTTCCACATATATATGTTTCTTTACTGAATAGGCCTAAAGAAAGAAGATACTTCCTTGTCACAAACATGGTGCGTGTAAATGCAGATCAGGATGGCACTGTTGGATTTTTAAAAAAATGAGTACAAATATTTGAATCTGATCAAGGAATTTGACATAAGTAGACATAGCAGTGGCAGAATAGAAATAACTCACCGTCTATAATTTACACAATGCCTCCAAACCCAAAGTTATAAAAATGGTAAACTATAAAGTGTTATATGTGCATCTGATTTAAGCTCTTTTCAACTTCACATTAAAAATTTACCCAAGAAGTAATTTTATGACATAAGAGATCACTACCAGACTGTTTCACTCTTAGGTCCAATGCAACTACATTAAAACATTCATTCATTTCATGCAGTATAAATTATAGCAGTGCTCTACTTTCTAAGGATCAAACTCATCCACAACAACTTCCAAATGCAGCCGCACAGATAACAGGAGCCAGACAGAGAGCTCAGATAATTCTCATTTTTTAACATAAGCCATCAAACTCCCATCTGTCCTCTAAAGATGATTTTTGGACAATTTGAAAGGAGGAATATAGGCCTTCCAATGAGGTTTTATCATATCACAGCACCCACTTCTGGAATAACCTTTCTGCAGAACTCATGGATGTTTTGAATATAATCTACTTTTTAGTTTGGCTTTTAGCTGACTATAACAAATGGAACATATCAAATTTAAATTAACTAGAGTTGCAGTTTTAGTGCACTTTTAGTTTAGCTTTTAAATTATTGTTTGATTGTTAACATTGCCTTTTATGATTTTTATTTCCTTATGTAGCCTTCTATATTACACAAAGATAAATAGAAGACCCTGCCAAGGGATGAAAACTCTCAAGTAACAAGAGCCATCCAATACCAGTTAACCACTTACAACTAAAAAAAGACTTATTTCATATAGTGCTTTTGCAGCTGTTACAATCTCATTTTTATACTGGGCAATCCGGTATAATCAAGACTTCAAAAGGACCATTCAAAGCTCTATGAATGAAAATTTTCTCACTAAAATTTTATTTCATAGTTTGATTTCCAAAAAGCACATTGTTCTGGTAATATAAATCTACTCCCATAGTTGTACACACTTCTTAGATGTATACTCCTCGATTTTACGACATTATATGGCTTCATTGGCTCTTGGGAGCCAGATGAATTGCATTGGAGGGCTGGATTATGCCCATGAACCTCGAGTTTCATACATACAGTCAATTGTGTTTCATCCACCTGCAAAGAACTCATTCTGAGAAGTTTTGCTTTATAAACACTCTTCACTTTGAATTGAAATCATTCCAACACATGAAAAACTGCTTACTGATTATAGAATTTATTATTGACAAAATAAAATGTGCTGATTTCTAAATGCAGCTGTGCTTGGAGGTTTACATACCCTAAAATTTCAAGGAAAATAAATACAAATCCTTAAAAAAATGAAAATCATAATATTATTGTTGAATATATTAATAAATAAAACCAGTAAAAAACCTGATGGAGATCCTGAAGTATAATTTTGTTGAGCAACACTTTGAGACAATCAGTGAAATCAGAGGTTTTCTGTACTTTTCAGGAAATGTTGAGTCAGATTTCTGCACCTGTTGACAGCTACATTTGTTCAGTGTTCATGAGAAAGGTACTTTAATTAGTCTGATTTTTTTATGATTATTTGTTTAAACAAATTCATTCAAAATCAATATTATATTTTAATAAATTATAACTTTGTAATGTTTTGGTCCAACTGTTTTTTTGCCACTTATTACATTTTTCTATGGTCTAACTTTAGCAAATGTGGCCCAAGAACAAAGTATAGGAAATTATTAGGGATATATTCTATTTCCTCCCTCAGTTATACTGAGCACAGTGTAGTAGCAGTTCTTCTTTGTCTGCAGGCCTTATCTGGCTGTGAAGCACAAAGTTATGTGCTGCTCTTACTATTGACAGGGCATTGAAGGCAAGGCCTGCCAGCCCAGATAAACCTCCCTCTGTTCTCCTAGCAGACTTGCAGGCTTCAGGTCTGCTGCAGGTGTCACAGAAAATGTTCCCATAGCCATTAGACTTTAGTGCTCCTGGTGACATGTTGGCATCTCTGATTGGAAATAACTGAAGATGGGGAGAAAAGCCATGATGGGAGTTGCTGCGATGTAGACAGACCACACAGCACCAAGACAGAATGAGTGGGGTGATTTAGACTGAGATGGCAAACTGGGAAAACACAGTTTATATAATAAAAAATAACTGACATCTAATTTTGTTTTTATGGCTAATAAATATAGCTAGAAACTTAATTTCCATCAACATATAGATTACTCTGACATAACAGATTAGAGCTCAAACAACAAGGTTAAATGAAATAATTATAAACTATTCAGTTATCAAAAATGTGTTAGATGGAGTATACAGGTTTTAAATTATGCAATTTCCCTAAATAACAACCAATTCAGAGCAGTACTCGTGGTTTTGAGCATTAGTTGATAAGGGTGGTCGTTTGACCATATTGTGAAAGTCAGAGCAGGAAGAAGCTCCTTTATCCAATTCTATTTTGACTCACATCAGTTTAAAGGTACATTACTCTTGTTGTTGCACAATACAGAATGATGAACAATAGACAAGATAGTAATTTACAGAACAGTATATAGACAATTTCTTGATTCACATATTTTATAAAACACCTGAAGTGACCGTTTATTTTTTTTTTTTCTCCTTTCTTATTATGGCTTAATGAGATTAAGAATAGCGGGTTTGAATAGTGACAAAGCCATTTTCAAGCACATATCAAGGTGCTCATCCTGAGCCTGTATCCATATTTATTTTTGATTATGGTCATGATGGAGAATCGAGCCAAAGATACTAGTAATGTGCAGGGTCATCTTTGAGCACACCATTTCACTTTCCTTTCACAAGTTAATCACAGCCTTTTCAGCATTCCAGACTTTCTCAGCTCTTTTTCTCATCACTTTCTCTTTCTATACCATCGCCCGGCTTGCCACAGGTTTGCCTGCTGTGTCTAAAAGTAGCTCGCAGCAGCGAACCAAACGGACACAGCTCATTGGCTAATTTGTATCACGCGTAGCCTGGTCCCGGCGCTCCGGACGGCTTTACCATATTAACAGAAAAGGCGGCGCAAGTGAAGTTAGACACTGTCGTCAGACAACATGTGGTAATTTATAAATGTTTTAAATCAGGTTGGGTCCGCATTACTGACAGGTGGGTCCAGATCAGGACCGCGGTCCGCTAATCCGTAACCTCTGGTCTAAACCATACGAGATTAAATGCTTTGTTGGGGATTTTAGACAATTTTCAAGAAACTAAGGTCCAGTTACATAAACTGTCAATGAAGTTTTCCACCGACTAAGGCTTAAATTCAAGGCCTCTTCTTCATGTTTGACAGTGTTGAAGTGTGGAATGTTAAAATTAAGGCGTCAATTGACAAATTAACACAAAACCATTGTAAGATTAGGCATTACTAGGCAACAGGGAATGGACAACACAAAAAAGCCTATATTATCTTATCCAGAGCTGGAAAAGTATCAATTTAAATCGAATACCCTTTTAAGAATTTTGAAGATTTCATAGGAATCCTGTATAATGCCTTTCCTCTTTGGGGTGTAGGGGGAAATATGGTAATACTCCAATTAATACTCATAATAAATGAAATGTAAAAACAAAGTACATTGTAAACTTTGCAAATGTGAAACAACATGCCCATCTGTGGAACTGAGGCCAGTGCTAACATAGACAAATAAGCTCTAAGCCAATACATGGAGCCGGCAGATTAGACCACCTGGTCTAACCATACTGGAAAATGATTTACACCCACTGCTCTGAGGCCGAGAAATGAGGACCAAAGGAGCCACTGTCATTTATTACCATCCTATTAGATGGTAATAAATGACAGTGTCCTCTGTTAGCAATATTTCATTTAGCAAAAGAAATATGAACTTGTAGGGTTTACTTGTTTGTTTGGAGAATAGAATGCCTTTGTATACACAGACAACAACAATACTCTTGCACAAATATTTCAGATTTCAGTTTTCTTGATGATGATACATGATTCATGGCTCAAAAAGCAACTTTACAACATAAACCTAAGCTTACATAGAAAAGTATCAAGTCAATTCCAGTTAGTCATGAAGTTACAACGACTGAAAGAGAAAATTAGCACCTCTATTCAATGTCTTAGACTAAAATGCTACCCAATGAACATCTGTGCACTGACATTTAGTTGGATGTCACATTGAGACTTGAAAGCAAACGTAAACATTTTTTACGGACCATTTAAACTCACCATATGGCAACAGCGCTGGCTGAAAGATGGTGCCTCCACCAACAATGAACCTACAAGTCCTACATTGCTGAGAATGGCATAAAATTAAAAACAAAACAAATCTATTTACCTGCTCTTTAGGTGACCAGATGTCCTTCTGAAGGGATCAGTACACAGTGGAATGCTCTAAATGCAACTATTGAGAGGAATTCCTAGTACCAGCTTTCGTAAAGATCCACTTTAATTTAGACAAATGCAACCTCCTTTCAAAACACTATAACCTATAGCATATAAAATGATGCTTTTAAGTTACAATTAAATTGTTTTAGCAAATGAACTGACATAAATAAGTTTATAAAGAATGTTCTGTTGTAGGAACTCCTCTAGTGATTTAAATAAAAAACCCAATTATATCATGAAATAAAGAACATCTTGGAAAACAGTGACCATCATCTTTAGAAGACTGTTTAACACCAACAGAGCATCTTCAGTCAGAGGCTTCTCCAGATCTGGTGCAACACAGACCGATACAGAAGATCCATCCTGCCTACAGCTATCAACAAAAATTGGTAATGAGTTGCTACAAAATTTTATTTAAAAAATAATGGCTTACCTTAAAAATGATTAAGTAGTTATGTCTTTCTGCTTTGGGTTTATACATGCATACACATTTGCAGTTCTGCAAATTTGTGGCTATTACAGTTGAATATTCCAATCATTTCAATTGGTGCATCTTAGTACATGTACCATGCCTGTTCTGCAATGAGCCTTGTTAAATGTTCTTTTTCAATGGGGATAAAATCTCCACCTCAAAAGATCTGTGGCATAATTACCAGCATTCCTTAACTCACTGCTTAGCGAGGCTTCACTGGGGTTTTGGCAGAGTTTGGCCCTGGTCTCTGTTGGGTGCTCATGCTGTCTATTCTTCTCCACCTCTCATTTAAGGGGATCTCCTCCTGACTGAAGGGTCTAGTTGCCCCTCTTGGGTATCAATTCTTGGGCCTTGGAGTATAATGGGTTTGACCAGTCCAAGAGTGTGCATCAAGTCCATTCTTGTGTATCGTTACATTGAGCGTCTGTAGGAATGATGCTAGCACCAGTTTCTTTGTCAGGTTGGGTCACACACCCTCTCCTGAATCCCCTTAGCATCCCACTATATGAAGGTTCTTATCAGTATTTTTTGGAACCTTAATGGTGACAGCTAAAATAAAATATACCAGATCATTAGCTGGTTCAGATTGACAGACCAGCTGTTCGTAAATCCTTCTAAATCTCCGAATGGACACTCCACCCCTGCCCTCAAGGATTGCAATTTCTGCTGACAGGAGCACAGGTATTCACCTGTATACAAGAGCATAAGTGCTTCCATGACAGAGCATGAAGCATGCAGTGTGGGATGGCAGCCCTAAAAGAGAATAAGACCTCGACCTGCCATCCCACACTGCATGCAGACCTAAACAAGGACCGCTGTAAGGTGAAAATGCAGCTGACTTGAGGTACTCCAACAGACAAGTTTTTCATGTATATGTGCAAATAAGTAGTTAAAAATGTTTGGAAACAGCGTTTCCACAGCTGCTACTCTGATCAAAGTCAGGATAAAGGCTTAATTACAGTATAATTTTGACAACTTATATTACAACCCGTTGGGCTAAAATAAACATAGGAGAACCCTGTAAATACAGAGGCTATTTTCTGCCTGGAGAATAGACAATTTCTATCTGTACTATTGCATTTGACATAATCCCTTTTTAATGTGATAAAAAGTACAAATAAATTCATACATCAAGCAAAACATGATAGCAAACGTTGACAAATTAAACATCCTGCTTAACTTTTGAAAGTACATTTGGTGTGTATCTCTTTGGCTGCTGCACTGATAGACAGGACACATAAAAAAACAACAATAAATGTAAATAATGCGTGATTTCTAAGTTGAGCCTAATCTGCATGTGAATTCAAATGTGCTAAATGGTTTTTCCTACTCACCTTAAAACCTTTCCCTAGTTTTTTAGATGTACAATTTCACAGCACCTTATTAATTGTTTATTGTACATGTTTTTATGAAAGTTGGAAAAAGCGATACTTTGAAACAAAGTATTAACAAATGCACCAGCTTTGTTTATTGGTAACTAATATTTATGTATGAAGTCTGTGGAAAAAAACTTTTAGTAGTCCTATCTTTTGTTTGGAGTAATTTCAACTTATTTTCTCAAATTACCTGCATAACAAGGTTGTTCACTATTCACTCAGTGCTATTATTTCATTTCCTTTGTCATAATTTGCTTGTATTTTAAGATAACCGTAGCACTAGGCCACAACTGTAAATGCACTGATAAAAGATGTTAGAATAATACCGACAAAGAAGGGTATTTTCTAACAGTGTTCAAACAGACTTCTAAAACTAAATGATCAGTAAGTTGTTTAAAAAGGCAGCATGCAAAACACAGAATGTGCAAATATTACTAAACAAAGAATCTTACTAAACAAAGGCATTTCTCATATCTTAGAAAAGTGGCAAAGAAAACAAATCAGGTAACAAGCTACAACTTAAAATGCTTAAAAGTAGATTTCACAGACATTTACATTACAAAGATGTTGCATAATTTCTTCCCTGTTTAATATGTTACTTCAATCCCTCTAACACCAGTAATGGATGTGTCAAAGTGTTTACCATATGTATTTAAAGAAATAGACAGAATAATTGTACAAGTTTCAAAGCCCAGACGCAGAGCAGGGACAACAATTACTATATTTTATCAACGATATGAATTAACACATAACAATAACATTAAGAAAGGTAGGCGTAAAAATTTCAGTAAAAGCATCTTTCAGTGGTACATGGGGCTACCATAATTAGAACATTTTTGTTTTAAAGAGGAGATTTCAATCAATTTAAGCCTAATCTTTATTATTTGCGGTTGTATTAAACATATTTAAACAGGTCATGTACTTATTAATACCTATTAATTACCTAATAATTTGATAAGAAAGTGTAAATCTCCAACAGAACATATATTTTTACTTGACTAGTTATTGATCTAAGTAATCAGTTACATCTGAAATACAGCTGTTACTGAGTGTAAACAAAAACTAAGTGATTTCAAAGGGAAGCTTCCAGAAGCAGAGGCAGCAGATCCACCAGCTGGGTAAGCAATCAGATCTTACCATGGTGGAACATCAATGCACGGTTTTTGCTGTAGTAGTAGTTTATATTTAGACTGGTCCATTCTATTTTAATGCTATTTAAACATTGTTTGCATGAAGAGATTGAACTGTTTGCATTGACCCTCCTGTTATGTTACGGGTCAAATTGACCCGTTTTAAAGTTTGAAGATCTAGGAAAAATAGTTAAAAGTATTTTTTCAGAATGAAACTTCTTCTGCTTGCCTTAAATAGTGTAATCAACATATAATATGAAAATGGTTCATCTCACATATTTGCAACCACCATGTTTATATCACATAGATACTGTTCGGGTCAATTTGACCCAGCAGTCAAACTGGAGGTAAAAGGGTGTCAGAAATGTCAGACTATTTATTTCTTTGCAACTGTGAGAAATGTTTCACCCCAATCTCACACAGCCACCCCCCACCCCCCCACCCCACACACACACGCACACACAAAAATTTGATAATCAAGAGACATGGGCTGGTAGACGGGAGAGACAAGCTGGCAGCTGTTAGGACAGTGTGGGACAACTGGGTAGAGCAACTTCCACTACTCTATAACCCAGGCCCTAATGTCACAGTGGATGAAAGGCTGGTGGCATTCAGAGGTTGCTGCCCATTTAGGCAATACATGCCTTCCAAACCAGCTAAATATGGGATAAAAATCTGTGCAGCATGTGATGCAAACACCAGCTATGTATTGAACATGCAGGTTTACACTGGAAAGCCAGTGGAGGAGCCCCAGAGAAGAATCAGAGCAGAAGGATCGTGCTTGACATGGCACAGGGTTTCAGGGAACAGAACATAACCTGTGACAATTTTTTCACAAAGTACAACTTGGGTCAGGAGCTTCTAAAGAGAAAGCTCACAATGGTCGGAACTGTCCAAAAGAACAGGGCTGAACTCTCTGCTGAGCTGCTGGTAATCAAGGACAGGGCCCCTCAATCTTCCATGTTTGCCTAGACAGACACCACAGCCCTAGTGTCTTACTGCCCCAAAAAGGCAAAAAATGTTGTGCTCATGAGCACTCTGCACAAAACTGCTGAAATCAGCACAAGAGAGGACCAGAAACCAAGCATGATCCTTGATTACAATGTCACCAAAGGGGGGGTAGACAACTTTGACAAAGGGACAAGGTCCTACAGCACCAAACGGAGCCTACAATGCATTTATCATCTGGACGGAGATGTTTCCTGACTGGAATGTGTCAAAGCTGTACAAGAGGCGCATCTTTCTCGAGGAGCTGGGGAAGGCGCTTGTGACACCGCACATCCAACAGAGGCAGCACCTGCCAAGGACCCTCGCCGCTGCAGCCATGGTGAGGGAGATCCACGAGAGGACTGCATCAAGTACACCAATGCGTGAGGTAAGTAAGTAAGTAAGTGGGTGTGTGTGGCTGTGGGTGTGTGTGTATAAGTGTATGAGAGTGTGTGTCTTGGGATCAGCAAAAAGACACCATAGTAAAGTAATCATGGTCCTCTTGTTTATAGGTTGCTGCTGAGGGGAAAAGAAAGAGGAAGAGGTGCCAGTTCTGCAGGCCATCTGACGATGTCAAGACAAGCATGACCTGTGCTAAATGTGCAAAAATCATTTGCACAAAGCACAGTGCGATGACATGTCACTCGTGTGCTGTGTAGATGTACAGACAGACAGACACACATGCACATACACTTTGTTCATATTGCAATTGCTTGTTTGTTGTATTGTTGTATTGCGACCTTGTTCATTTCTGGTTCACAAACAGTGCATGTATGTAAAGCAAAATTTAAATGTTAAGTTTCAATGTTGTGTAAAACTATTGTGTTTTATATGTTGGTTTTTCAAAAGTAATAAAGTGGTGAAACATTAAAAAAAGTTTGAACATGCAGGGTTTTTTTTTTTTGAAAAACGAGTGAATTATCATAATTGGATCATTACCTGTTAGAGGTAAGGAACACTATTGCACTAAATATACATAGAATAGTTAGTAATGGAGTTAGCAATGAAATATTAACAATGCTTGTTGGGATTTTTTTGGTTTCAGACATCTTTTGGATGATTAAACATGCACCGGGTCAAACTGACCCGGGAACAGCATTGTTGTTCCTAAGAAATGGACATAACAGGAGGGTTAAATGCTCCAAATCAATCAATACATTAAACTTCTACAAGCAAGTGAAGGTCAGTAAAAAAGGTTTTAGAGTTTACTAGGATTTTTCAGTATGGTAATCTAGCGTAGATCTAGCACAAATAAACAGTGTGCTCCAGTGATGTAATAGGAACATCTGGATGTACACAGAGATCAGAAACAGCCGATCAGTCATGTGAGTAAAAGTTTGCTCATCAGAGCTGATTTGAAAAAGTGTTTCCATCTCCTGTTTTATTCATGGACCCTTTTTCAGAAAAGCCGAAAAATCACTTCAAG
>NW_015151236.1:140737-176790 GCF_000732505.1 Cyprinodon variegatus | reverse complement strand
AAGATTGGTTAGATATGTGGAAAACACGTCAGACATCCACAGATTCACTGAGATGGAGGCAGTTCACATGGAAAAATCGAATATGATTTATCATCACGCCTAAATTCAAGAATAAATATAAGGGTATAAACACAGGGTGTTGGCGGAATTGTGGATCAGTGAATGCCGACCACTCTCACATATTTTGGAACTGTCCTAAAAATTTTTAAATTTTGGAAAAATGTACATGAAACTGTGAAGACGATTATGGGATATGATATTCCTATGAGTAGTGTTGTACTATATCTTTGCAATTTGAACAACATCAAAGTAAGTGTAAAAGACAGATATCTGATTAAGATATTGTTAATAGCTACCAAAAAAGCAATTACGAAGAAATGGGGACAGGCAAACCCCCCTTGTTAAGAAGAATGGACTGGAATAATAGAAGAAATCACGTTATGGAAAAACTGACACGTTCCATCTCAATATGAATATAATAGTATAACTGGACAGCACTGCAATGAATCACAATATGAATGAAATTATTAGGATTCTTTAGAAAGAGAGACATAATTAACTGTTCACCTTAATTAAATCATATAGGTTGTGGCTTAATAAACAAATTCAAATGAAAAACCATTCCTTTGAAAATACAATGCTGTTGTAGTTTAGTGTTTAGTAGCAGTTTTTAGGGATATTTTACCCCTTTGACAATCTTAAATATAATGAAAGATCAATGTCAAATGGACAGTAACATACTTCCCTGTACTCTGCAACGAGGGCAGCTTCATAAACCCTCTGCTGATGAAACAAAAAGAAAAAAGAAAATCATGTTCAATAATATGTGTAGGAGTGGTAAAAGAACATTGAAGTATGTGTAGGTGCTTTAAACGCTCGTTCAGCTTAGCAGTTATCCAACCCCCATCCTTCTCTTTGAAAATACAAAAGGCTGGAGGCAGACATGGGTTCAAGATATTGTAATTACAAACAACCTTCACCAAACTGCTGCTGTGGAAACATGTATGAATAGAAAGAAAAAAAATTAGTGAGCCTAATGATTTGTTTATTGACCTCAGTGGTGACAGCAAAACTGCTTAGAATAAAAACAGAAGAAGATATACCCAGCTGCTAATGTCAACAAGCCCAAATTTGCTGCTGCTTCTAATTCTGAAAATAGGCCCAAAGGTTGATGTGCTTCTAAAAGGGATCTTAGAGAAACAGTGTCACTCTGTGGTAACACGGTTTATACACAGCAGCGTATTAGCAGTGCTTCACTAACTCTATTAATTGTGGAAGCGGCTGACCTGGAATGAGGACATCGCTGGACAGCGGAGGAATTGAGAATCAGACCACAGTTTGTGAGACCCAAGTGTCAGCTGTCCTACTAGAGAGTCAGCAGCACAGGACCTCAATAAGATCTGACACTCTCACCATTCCCTTTTACTCTGTATATCTGACCTGTATTCCCTGAGTCCTTGTATTCAGATGACTGCAGTTATTGGATGAATCGGATGGAAATAGCGTTGTTTGCTCTGTTCTAGGAACTCCTCGGCAACCTTCGAAAACAAAGTTTCCCCATGAAATGAAGAACGTTACGGAGAACAGCGAGCAAAAGACTGTTCAATAGACTGAGTGTCTTGATTTAAAGGCTTTTAAAGCTCCAGCACAAGGCAAAAAGCTACCTCCCTGCCTACAGCTATCAACACATACAACAAATCATTAGAAAAAAAAAAAAAAAACTCTAATACAAAACTTAATTTCACTTTTGGATGAATTAAGTATTTATGAAGTTAGACTGAAATAAAATTTGTTGATAAATTGTAACAAATAATGGATACCAACTATCAAACAGTGTGTAAGTTTTACAGAATTTGAACCTTGAAAAGCTAAAGCTATGGCACTGGAGGAGTTATGGATGATACATATTACAGTAAAGAAGATTTTCCATCTAAAATGGAAAATTTTCCTACACGTTCAGGATACAATAAAAAGAACTTTAATCTCGATCTGCCAGACTTATAAACAATTTTAAGCGTTACTTCATTTTGTAGAGGTTTGCAATAATTACAGTCCAGGTTATGTTTTTCTCTCAGCAAAGGGCATGCTTTAGAGTCTGTATAGTCCAGTTAACAATTCAATGCAATTATCAGATTAGTTGAAAAACAATAATGTAATATTTTGATTTTGATGCCTACAGCACATATATATTGAGTTTATTATAAAGGGTAACAAAAATGTCCAAAATTGAATGACTTCATAATGTCAAACATTGCTTACTACAGTACAAGAGTGATTCATGAAAAGAGAGGATGATAAAAAATTTAGCTTGGATGAAAAAAAGCAAGTTTTCTTCTTACATCAACAATAACATCCAGTGAGGAGAACCAAGTAATGAGGAGATATGCTCACTACTTCATTTTACGTCTCACATTCATATCAATAATAATTCAAATTCATGGGATATGTACATTTTAACCTTCACGTTATAACAATTAACACTTTACAACAGAAATAGGAGAAACAGACAGACAAACCCCCTTTTTATATTTTAAAAGGATGATAAAAAATGGGGGAAAAACATTGCAGCGGGATAACATGTAGATACACGTCAGTGTTCCCCCAGATCGACAAAAAAAATGGAAAGTTAGAAAACAGCAATAATTTATTCATAACAGGTTGGTGAAAAAGAACATAAAATGAAGCTCTTATTATGTGTAAAAGATAACACTGGGGGGTATTTTTTGAAGGCATAACGAACAGAAACTCAAACTTATCTTGCGGTAAAAGAAAGACTGTTGCTGTGTTTCAACACTCAAATAACAGCATGTATTTATTGTCTGCTTTATCTAATCTTTAACCTTGAGTGTTTTTATCCAGATCTGTCCTGATGCAAATTCTTTCTTGTGTGTGTTAAACTCAGAGGCTCTAACCCATTTGATTCCACACTGGGTGTTGAAGTAGGACTTCATTTTGTTTATTGAGAATCAGATAAAAAAAAATCAGGTCTGAATAAAATGAGACGTAGGAAAAGAAATCAGTTGGCCTTAAAAAAATCCCAAACCCCACTATGGTGAGAGAAATTATTTCTGAAGATGCAGTGCACAGCAGAGTACATTTTGTTGGAAAAGCTTTAAAGTTAGTGAGTGAATCTCTACTGTAGATCAACAGTAAAATGCACAAGCCCTCGACTCAGGTCAGCTTTTAAAAATAGTTTTAAGGAATTTCTTGTATTTAATAACATTTACACCAAAGGATCAGTCTATCAAGCAGCAATGGTGGAGCTAAGGGGTGTTTGGCTCTCTTAGCGGGCTTCACAGGCAAAATATCACCCCTTACTCGTATGTATAAAAAACTTAAATCCATTATAGTGTATCCTTCATTTCTTCTAGGTGAAATGAAATGATGCTCCTGTTGATGTGTTAAGAGAAAAAATAATTTTGTCAAATAACTATGACTGAAACTAAAATACATTTATAATATGCCATATTTAACACCATTTCCAATAAATCATGTTAAAACAGAGGCAAGGAAAGCTAAAGTTAGAATTCAGGCATCTTTTGGAAACCCTCAACTCAGCATATATCCCCTAAAATAAGTGTAAACCTCAAGGCCTGTGGCCTGAATATGGCCCACAACTGCAATTTGTCCAGGAGACATGTTGTATTTCTTTAAGTGTATAAAATGGCTTTGTACATTTATTATACATCTGAAAATAGCTCTTTTAAAGGTTTGATAATTCCGAAGTGGTCAGGGTTTAGTTTCACAGCCCTACCCTGAGAGTAGTGAGATACACTTTTGGTGCTAGACGTTTTGTAGAAGAATGCCCAGGGTCAAAAAGTACCTTGAATATAAATAATAAAGATTCAAATGTTTTAGGTTAGGTGTTTTTACATTATTTAAAGTGTAAATGATTGCTAGGCAGGCAAAACGTCTCGGGTATATGGAGCTAGATCGGTCTCAATGTTTATAAATACACATGATTCATTCATGCACAGGACAAGTTGCACACATGCACAGAACGATTTACACAAGCACAAAAAATCCACACACACACACAATACAAGATCCACACACGCACAGCATGATTCATGCAAGCACACAAGATCCACACATGCACAGAACAAGATTCAAGTATTGCTAGTCCATAGACAATTGTAAATTAAATTACAAAGTGCCAGTGGTCTTTGAACTTCCCTACATTAGTGTGTGGATCTGAGACTGCCCTGATGTTGGGACTTGCTCAACAGCCGATACCACACTGTGACGTCACAAACCGGTAGGTGTTAGTAGTGTTCTTTGACGAACATGGATGCCTCCAGTATAACACATTCAAATGAAAATTACTCTTACTTAAAAACATTTCTCATTTATTGAACAGTATGTAATAATTTTATATTTAAAGTTCTTTCAGAAGTATGAATTCTGATTATGACCGGACTTTTCCTTTAAGAAGTGCTATAGACCAGTTAGAAAGTTATATTTTCCTGATGAACAATGGCATATGCCAGTTGAAAAGTGGCTTGCCAGATAACACATTTGGCTCAAGGCGCTGCAAAAAAAAAAAAAAGACTGAAAGCTAGTTATGGTAATATAAGGCCTCATGAGGCATTAATCCACTTGAGCAAATTGCCTTATTAAGATCAATTTCTTGAAGCCATATTTGCAAATGAAAACTCCTTTAGTCCAAGTGTATTTTTCAACAACAGTCCATTTTATACAACAATAATAATGAATACAAACCCACTGGTCAAGGGCAACAGCAGCAAAGAAATCTAAAATAAAGCAGTCAAAAAAGATTGAAGATGGAGGGAAAGAAATATAGTATATATACACACATATATATATATATATATATATATATATATATATATATATATATATAAATACTTCTCAACTCTGCCTTTAAGAAAGGAGGCTGAAAAACGGAACAATTTGGTCTAAGCATATGGCAATTTTTAAGTAAACGACAAACTAAATAAGCCTAACAAATGCATTTGTCATCTTCATTTCCAAAGAAATATCAAAGCCTTCTACTAAAGAATTACCCTATTAGGGTTGGATACGGAGAATCGATTGGAAGTGGTTCTAACCCAGCAATTCTCCTGGAATCGTTACATTTTTATTTTTGATTGCTAGTTTACTAAGCTAAGCGCAACTATCACTTTGTGCTGCAGTATTCAAAAGCCTGGCTCAAAAGTAAATAAAGAAATGACCAGTCAGCTACGACACTGACGATGGGATTATATTATGCAGAGGACGGTGCACAGCCGACATAATTAAACAACACCTAACTCATCTATGACCTGGTGCACTAGTGTTGTAATGCATGTTACCACAGGGAATTTGTTCCTCTTCTTAAATTATAGTACGCCTTCTAGTGGGAGCACAGAGCCTTTTTCCTCTTACTTTACGTCTGAACAGATATACGCCTGGTTTCCTAGACGATCAGGATAGAATGAAAAGAACTTTAGTCTTGATCTGCCTGACTTATAAGTGTAAGTTAATCTGTTGTTTATTATATTTTATTTAGAATCTCTTTTAATATGATACAGGGTTTTCGCCAGCCTATTTCAGCATCACAAACCATTACACTGAAAATTCAAGTTTTTTTTTTTTACAATTTTAATATAATTAATGCTCTGAGTGGGTTTGTCTTTCAGCCAAACACATGTTTCAGTCTCTATACTTTAGCTAACGATTATTCGATTACTAAATTAGTTGTTGAACCATTGGTTAAAATGATGCTTTCAAACAAAAAGCTCCATGTGAAAATGTAGCTGTATGAAAAGAAAATTAATAAGATTATATCAGAGTTCATAGGTTTAATATTTATGTGGTTGAAGATAACTATTTAATAATTTATAGTAACGTTCACACAAGGTTAGATGTTCAACAAATTTAATTGCTTTCATTTAATTACAAATTTAATTTCAGAATATTTCATCAAGACAGAACTCTGTTAGCCATCTTATTGAAAAGATTTAAAATTTTATGATCTTGTCTTCCTCCTAAAAGTAGCGCAAATGCAGAATTAGGAATCTAATTTGGTACGAGGAATCAGAACCGGAATCCTTCAAATTCAAACAATGCCATACCATAGTAAAAAACACTATATACAACAATGACATGCAAACAATGGCAGGTTAAAACCGGTTAAAAAAAAAACCAAAAACACTTGTATTAGCATTTTTGCATTACTAGCAAAAAAAAAGAATTTCTTGTGACGACTGCTGTGTAACAAAACCTCAGGGAGTTAAAAAGGCATTACTTGCTTGTTTGTTGACATCTTCTTTAGAAGCATTTAACAACAACAGAACAACACTTACATAACCATTTGACATGTTTTTTGTTTTTTTCTATGCTATTGTTCGTTTTAAATCCTCCAATGCAGCATTGAAATGAGGACAATATGATGATTTTCTTAATCCCTGATTATTTGAGAGAAGAGAAAAAAGTCACAGGCAGCCTGCCACAGCACAGCATTCAGCACACATCTGTAACTTAATGTTTTAAATGTAGAGATATGTCGAGGCCATAATGCAGTTGGACCCTTGTAACCGGAATGCTTTTAACCTATTTGACACAGATTTATTTTTATGTTCAATGAACCGGCAATAGAATAGCAGCTAACATTTTTTTATTTTACTGTACAGTCCTTTTGAAAACCAATCTAATGTCATACAACCTTGGATTCTTGAAGAACCAAAGTTTATCATAAAAATTTTAAACAGAACTGTTTTTTTATTAAAGAAATCAGTATAGTGGCAAATATTCCTACTAATGCAAAGACAATATTTGATTAAGACATCACCAAGGAATTTGTCTAAACACCAGCTAAATTTGTTTATGGGTAAAAGTTGTACATTGCTGTTATAGTATGATATTATTTAACTTTTTTTAATTAGGCTATGTACTGTAGCCAAACTCCAGGAAGCTGCTGAACACTTAAACACTAAAGATGTAGTATAAAAACAGCCTTAAAACCTAATCTGTGTGATAGTTTAAAGCAACAAATTAGGGAAAGGTGGCGATGTGTTACCTCATGGCTCAATAAATGGTGTCAAACACTTTTTTACAAAACAATAAAAAGAACCAACGAACCAACGCACTAACAGCTCAGACCTTTTCTGCAAATTGAATTTATCCAGAGTCATAAAATGACAAGTTCTGACCAAAACCCTTAGTAGCACCCCTTTTCTCCCACAGCGTCGTCAAAGCCCGCCTCAGACTAGCAAAGAAACCATTAACACTAATGAGAATCAATGGAGGTTTTAAAAGTATTGGCAGCCTAGCACAGGGACGACTCTCTGTGCCATCTTTATTAGTCAGAAAAAAAAGTGAGTGCTACTCAAGGTTCTGGCAGCTTTAAAAGGCAGCACATTGATCTGAAGGTCAGGCCAAGTGATGTCCACCCCCTTAATAGTCCGTGTCATTCCTCATTGCACGTTAGCAGCTGTCAGTCATTTCTCAGGTAGACTAAGGTCAGTATCACACATTCACACAGGCATGTAGGGGTTAGGACTCAAAGGGAATAAAGCCCAGGCAATAAGAAGAGGAAATTAAAAGTCAATCTCACTGAATTGAGCAAAAGAGCACAACCCACTGCTCAGCAAATGAAGCACACTCAATAGTCAATAATATTTTCCCTCCAAGTCTATGCTCAGTTAAGACAGGTGACCATTTAATACTCAGCTCACTATTTTATGAAGGACTACACAGTTATAAAAATGTTGCCAATATTAATATCTCATATTATCATTGCCGTAATGGCTGATATCCAATATTTATTGATACTGCAAATGTGAGTTTAATCAAATTTGTTAGTTCAGTCAAATCTGAGTAAATCCACTCAAAAACCCAACCAGACTGACTCCATAAATCTAGTCTTAATAGAGGACAGGTGGGACAGCCAGAGAAACCTAGAAGAAATCCCATTGGCAGTTGCTTCAAGTCACAGAAAACAAGTGAAATAAGTTGCTCAGGTTAGATGACATACATTTTTTTTTTATATCAGCTAAATTAAAAGCGTTGCTGGGCAGAACACCAACACTATACATCACCCTGAATATAAAGGTGGGGGCAGGATCATGCTGTGGTCAGTATTTGTCTTCATTAGAGACCTGGTTTGCAGTCAGAGCAGATGGGAAGCTGGATGGAGCTAAATGCATGGCATCAATTAAGTCAAGAGCAGCTGTGAAAAAACTTGATAGTGGGATTGAACACCACCTCCCAACCACACAAAAACTAAACCTAGACCAAGATCTTAAAAGAAAAAGGTCTGGATAAAAAATATGTTCAATTGGAGACTTAAGGCCCACGCAGAGGTTCTGCAACAGTCATCACGCACCTTTAAAAAAATCCTGACTACACGTCGGACGGTCGCAACCCGCGCAGACCTCAAGCGGAAGTGCGCAGACAAAAAGCAGCTGTGAATGGTCCTTGGTGTGCCTTTCCGGCTGTCTGTGTGGCCGTCCTTCTTGATTCGGTGCCGGGGCGCGCCATTTTTAAAAACCGAGGAGTAACAACAACAATGGACAACCACGACGAAAGGTTGATGGAGGAGGTTCAGAAGTACAACCTCTTGTACGATGCCTCAGACATGCTGTTTTGGAAAATAAACACTCCCACCGGCGCCGCCGAAGAAGTTCTTGCAAGTACTCGGATAGGCTACCCCTTGCGCTTTGGCGAGAAACTGCTGTGCAGTCCTAGAAATTCCAGACCCATGTTGCAGAAGCATACCAGCAAAACTGGTTCACCTCCAGACGCAAGCGACGTTTGATGTGTGCGGTTGCAGAAATACAATTCGCCCTTTAGACAATGTTAAAACTGCTGTTTAAAGATGCTCTCCATTCATTGGGGAAAGAGTTTTAGCTATTATGCAACTTAAGAAGGAGGCATTCTGTCTCTAAATGGTAAATCAACAGAAATATTGACTCACCGGAGTGAAAAGAAATGCAAGGCACAGTATTTTAGTAGTAAAATAAACTCTTGTAAAATAAATTAACCAAGGATTATTTCGTTCCACTTCTACTTTTTGTTGCTCTATCACATAAAATCCTCAAAAAACATTCAGTTGTGAATATAAAATGGTGAAAATGTTTGGAAACTTTCCAAAGCCACTACATACAATAGCTCAGCACTGAATGTAATAAGTGTCTTTATATTTATCAGCCCTTCTTACTAAACAGTCAGAGCTTTTAAACACAAACCTAAGACAAAAAGAAAAAAGGAAAAATATATTTTCTTAAGAAGTAAAAATACAAAAAACAAAAGCTAAAACTGAAAGAGATAATGGCTGTGATTTTAAAACTTGCTCTTAAAAGCAGAGACTTGTAAGCTCCTTTTGCTCTAAAAGCTTGGCTTTGTCAGCCAAGCTCTGGCAGAATTGTATCCTGGCTTTACTGCTGTAGTCGGTTCAGATTGTTTTTGCTGCTAAGGAGCAATTTTTCATCAAAAAACTACCGTGACAGCTGAGAGTCTGTCTACAAAATCTAAGAGGATAACATGGCATTTCTGTTGAACTTTTATTGCTTGGGGACGAGCTGGCTGACAGCCAACCGTGGATTTAGCACTGGGAGGAAAAGAGATAGATACACAAGCTGAGCAACAAAGATAAAAGAAATTATTACATCAAAATAAAAAAAAATTAAAAAGGGATACATCTTCTAAGAAAGAAGTAACTCTCGCTATGATAACCCTTTGTAAAAACCCCTAAGGATCTAACTAAACACTATAAAAACCTGCCATCGATACCCTTCAAGTGTTGCTATTTTCTTTTAAAGTGATGTGGCATTTGTAAATATAATTCCATTATTCATACCACTTTAGGAAGCTAATATGATTGGTTAATATGTACAAAGCAAAGTATAGTTCATACTGCTGATCATCTCATGCATTTAGAAAGGTCAAACGTGTCTGAAGTATGCTGGGTGTGATCATCACAACACCATTACCGGCGCTAAATTAACTTCAGACACATCCAGCGCCTCTCCACCTGTCAATGTCACAGCAGTCTCTAGAATTACTCAGGTATGAAATTAATTTACTTCACACCCTTTGTAGACGTCACACAGGATCAGTGTCCATTGAGATCCATGAGAACATTAGGCCTCAAGCTGCAATCTAACTGGCCTAAATAACTGACCAAAGAGAGCAATGCATTATATCGTTGACCAATTCCAAAAGTATTTTAAACTCCCTGAGGCCAAAATTTGTGTTCTTTAGGTCAATTTTTGAAACTAAAGGGAACCTATTATATAGCCCAGAGCTATGCCGGGATTGTGAAAATACAAAAACGCATTTATATTCATTTCCTGTTTGAGTGCACTGCAAGGCCATTTTTAAATTTTTATCATCTAAGCCTTAAAAATGGCAGAAGAAGCAAGCTTATTGGGTTTGTTTTTCATTCCTCTTGAGGAAAGCAATGCATATGCACCTAAACGTTTGTTTAATCCAGTTTTGTTGAGTTTTTGATTTGTTTTTATGCAGTTTGTTATTCCTTTAGTGATGCTAAATTAACTAATTTGTTTTACTTTTGAGTCAGATTAGACTTTTTTTTGATCCAATAGGATTCAATAAGACAAAAATCCTTTTTTGCAATGCTTTTGGAGAAATGAGAACAATTATGAACAGTTATTATCAAAACAGACAAGGTTGTAGAGGAATATGAGCCACAAAATCTAGATGGATGACCAGGGCAATGAGACTGATTTGTATTTATTGTCATTTTTGTAAGTGTAAACTTGTAGCCAAATGAGGTGCGATTTTAAATGCCACATCACTTTGGTTCCAAATTAGTATTGGTACACTGGACAACACTAGTGCAAACACACTTTTACACTGTAAACACAATAGTGCTGGCAAAGTAGGCTTTTATATCTAGCAACATAATTTTCTATATATGGTGGTGATGAGCATTCACTACATCCATCCAAATGCATATCTTCTCCAAACCAATCAAGTGTATAAATACTTTATCTTTGCTTTTTACCTTTAAAGCATTGTGTATCACTTTATTTAGTTGGAACAAAGCCTTTTACAGAATAATGAAAATAAATCATCAGACATGCTCACATCAAACTTAAATTTCAGTGTAATTATAAATATGGAGAACAAATTACCTCTACGAAATGTCTTGCTCCTAGAAATAATGTCATTGGTTCTTTGGCCTATGAACTTAGGCTTAAATATACTTGTCCATTGACAAAGCAGGCACATAACATCTCCTTTTTGGTAGACAAATTAACTCAGTATGAAATGCACTTGACAGACAGCTAAAACACATATTCCCAAAAGTCCTGTGCAAAATGACCAAAACTACAAAGGTATGAAATGGAAAAGAGGAGAAATAACCAGTAGCTCTTCAGAGTAGAGACCTTGAAGTAAAAATTTTGGAAAATGAGGAAAAAAACACCTTAATTTGCTCTAACAATGGGGTATTGTAGCCATTAGAGCCCAGATATTGCAACAGAAAATGTTTCACAGGAAAAATAAGGTAATAACTGCTAATCAATGCTGGCTAGAAAATTATACAAAAAGCTGAGGAAAAGTATTCGCCCATTTATTGATTTCTTCTGCCTTTTTGTTTGAACAATAGAATATTTCAAAAATAAAAATAAGAAACAAAACAAAGAAAGTTATATCAAACTTTGGTAAATGCAATATACACTTTTTAACAAATGCCATTTATTAAGCAAAAGAAACAAAAACAAATACTCGACCAGCAAGATAAAAGAGAAATATTCTTGTTACATCATTAGACCACCACTAGTTAACATTTTTGCTCAAACTGCCAGAAGCCTGTAGACCTTATTTACATTCTTAAAGATAATTCAGTCCAATATGCAGAATGAAACTATTTGAAAGTATTTGTGGGCACTGAGAACAGAATGAATTTTCACAACACAGTCCAGTAATCAAGTATTTAAATAATGACCATATTGTGACACGTGGGCGTCCTGTTAAGTTTTAATGAACTACATCAAGATGCAGAAGGAAATTGCTTCCACATATATGAAAAATGGACAACATAGATCATCTCATAGATATGAATTGCCCCTTTGCGCACATAGATGGATTATCCATAAATAAACCTTAATTGCTACATATGTGGTTGTAGCTGATAAACATAAGCATTTGCTAAAATGCAGATATGCCCCTTCCATGATACATTATGGTTTGCAAAGCAGTTACTGACAAACGTGTTAACATAAGTGTCTATGTTAATGTGCCATTAGAAAATGATTGTCTAAATAATTGAGTAAGTGTACCTCATGCTACCTTAACTGGTCGAACAAATTAAAAAAAAAACAGTGAAGACAACAAAACCCTGGGGAATTAATGTGTCCCATTGGTGAAAATATATTTTCTATGGGATGCCTTCTTTTTATTGCTTTTATTTGATGAGGTAATTAAGGCACAAATATGTAACGCAATTTGGTAACAGCTTATAAATACCATATAGTTTAATGCATGATGTGCTTTAAACATTTATTTTGCACTACATTTAAAACGTAGCCAATAATTATCTGTATCCTTGCGGATAAAATGTATCCATAAAATTCTAAATAATCACTGAAACAATAATAATTGATATGACAGGAATCAAAATCTACTTATAAGTGTTACCCAACCTTTTGCTTGGTGTTTTCAGTTCTTGGCATCCTTCTAATGTTTAGCCATTTCCATTGATTTTCTACAAGATTGATGCTCCAAAAACATTAGTATTATATCCAGCCAGTCTGGACACATTGGTGTACTTAGAAGATTATATCAAGCCTAAATCTACAAGGAGTTGCAATAATTTCTGACTTAACTGTATTTTACACTACAGTCTCTGAGCCCCAACTCTCATCAACTAACCAAAATGTTGCTTAGATTTTCTAATGCTCACTTGGACTTCAGTAGAATGCTTGAAATTGTAAATTGAGACAAATGTCCTTCATATGGACCAGGAAAAAGATTTAAAGTAGAGAAAATCAACTTGGATAATAGGTAGTAGGTTCAATTATGGTTATTATTCAAAAAGAAAAATTGGCTTTGGTCAAAGGGCACCTCTGATAATAGGTAAAAGTAAAATGGACAACTAAAATTAACATCGTACTATATCTGCCATTTCTCTTTTTCACATTACCCGTGGAGATTCCACAGAAACAACTCAATGACAGGATAAGAAGGATTTTTCATTTTATATGGCGAGGGAAAAAACCAAGGGAACAATCTAAACCACGAAAAGATCAGGGCGAAGTGTCCCTCCTATGTCTGAAGGTTATTATAAAGCAGCTCAACTTCAGTATTATTATCGGAAGGTGTAGTAGGAAACAAAATGGAATCATCTAGAACTTTATCAGCAAAATTTTTTCTGAAACTCTTTATCAAATAGCATTTGCTTACAGAACACGCACCACGATAAAATAAGTGATGGAGGTATCTTTTAGTCTAGTAAACTAGCCCCACCTGCCAGCTGCCAAAATAATTTTTGCCTGCGAGTGGTCTAGCCTTGATCAATGCCCCAGGCCCTGGAACTGGCCAATCACAATGCAGAGATGTGTTTTGAATTTCTGGATGCAAAGCGGGCCGGCTTTTAGAGGGCGGGACGACAAAGGTGCGCCACGCTGGAGAAAGCACAACAAGGAAATGGCAACAACTATTGAACATTTCTCGTTTACTCCACTTTGGAATTAGTTTTGGAAGGATTAGACTTGGGATTTTGGTTGAAACGTGAGCAGGAAGAGGCTCTATGCTCATTCATTTTTAAGAAGGACGTATTTGCCGTTTTACGGACAGGCTGTTTGTTTAAACTCCCCCACCAGCCTTCTGTCATGCACTCTTTGGTCAGAGCATTGGCCAATAGGCACAGACATGGTTTGAAAAACAACAGGTTGTTCTCATCAACAATCATCAGATGTCTCATTCATCAGGGCCAGACTAAATTACACATTTAATCTCACATTTAGTCTGGTTTATCAGGCTAGGTACTGTATCTTTGACATATAAGCTTAAAATGGGTGGTTTTGGAGACAGCTTTTAAAAGTTCTAGATAGGTCTCACATTATGTACATCGCTGTTGTTTCAATCTGAAGACATCCTCTCTACTATAAACATTGTACAATTCGAGAAATTTTAAAGTATATAGATACTGGCATTAGGGACATTGCTTTTACAAGCAAAAGCGATTAAAACCATAGTAGAATGAAACATGGACCTTGTTAAAACAATTACAGATATCCGAAAGAACAGTCATTTCTTTTTTTTTTTGCATTTATATCTATATTTTTATTTTTTTTAACCATTTTTCAACAGCATTTATGTCATCCTAAACACTTTACTCACATGGCGAGATGAATAAGGTTCATTCATTCAACATTTGAATCGGATCGGTATCTGCTATCAGCCTAGGTATCAGTGTCGGATTGGAAAAAAATGGATTGGCGTATCTAAACATATATTCCTGAAAGACTATAAAGATAAACTTAGGGTATGTTCTTGTAAGCAGGAAAGGGTATATTGTGTTTTATTTAGCCTTCTCTGTTTCCAACTATCTGTTGGTCAATAGTTATATCTGCAAAACCAAGGAGTTGGCAAAAAAAAAAAAGATACTAAGAAGAAATGGGAGGAAATAAGACATGAACAAAATGATTAGTAATCTGCGATGTCTCATGGGACATCCTTTATAACAATTTTCCAAGGTTGTTTTTTTCTAAACTCAGTTCTCAAGATTTAGACAATATTGACATTCAAAAACAATCTGTGCTTTTCTTTTGTAGTTGTTACCTTTTGATTTTCAGTTGTGTTTGTTTTTTGCTTGTCTTTGTTTTTTGTTTTTGTTTTTACAAAAGTAGTACAATTTATTGACCTGGAATTATCATAATATCAATGTGTGCTACATTACTGTACAAGCCAAACTGACACCTTGGATGCAATATCAGGTATTACGTCAAATTAATACAAATGTGTATATTAATGATATGTTTGCTTTATTGACAGACCTCCCTGTCCCAAATACCCACAGCTGACAATTGTTTGTAGCCTGGGCTGATAAGCTTCTTGTTGTTGGGGACATTGCAATGAAGGTAAAGTAACCGCAATTATAATCAATTATGATCAATATCTTCATTGCTGTATTGAACGGAGTTATAGCAATTACAAGGTTTCCTGATTTCAGCAGGCCTTCTGCTTATTAAAAACAAGCTAAGAAGAAGCTTAGAAAAAAGAAAGGGGACAGTGTTTACTGATGAATTGAGGCAAGATTATTATAGTATGGACTCACAAAGCAAAGATTGCACAAACTTATCTTTATTTTTGGAACATCAGATTTTCATAGGCTCAGCGTTTTCAGAACTATTTGGGTTGTTAAAGGTATGAATCCTTCAAACCAGAGCAGAAGGTCTCCAAAGCCCATATGAACAAGCTGATCATGGGATGTATAATTTGTAAGGCAATGCCCTGGGGCCGCTTGTGCTTACTGCATGGATTTATTTATTTATTTTTAATTCTGTAAGAGGCATTCAAGAAAAAGAAAAATAATGAAAATGCCAAAGTTTTATTAGGAGTCGGTTTTATCTTTAATATTCTTTGAGTTTTTGATCTACTTAAACTGTGCTGTGTTGGTTGAATGCTAATTAATGGTTGGTTTTCCTACAGGAGAAGCTACCAGATAAAGCCTGGAGCAAAAGCTCTATTGTGAAGATGTCCCTCAACTTTGTGCCAAAAGAGGCTGCCTGTGTTAGAAGCCCACTGTCACTGGAGGCTATGCTATCCTTGTCATTTTGAGTATTTTAAGATTTATTTGATGATTTTTGAGATTATTCTAGTCAATATTTCTCCCCTAAGTCATCAATGCATTTCAAATACAGAGGGAAAACTAAAACCAAACAGCAGCTGATATCCAAAGCTGGGCCAAGTATATCAAACAGCATTAAATATTTTCAAGTGTTATATGAGAATCAATATGCCAAATTTGATATTTTGTCCATTTCTTTTTTTCCAAGCTCTCAGCTGTTACTGCATGTGGGTAGAATATATCTGGTTAGATGGCAAGGAGTAAGTACCTGCTATGCTTGTTTACCAAATGGAGCATGGCAATGTTACAGCATCAACACAGTGCATCTATAATACTGAACAGATTGCAAATTCCTTTCATGATACATTTAAAAATTCCTACCCATTTCTCACATACATGTTTCAGGCATTAGAATTGTTAAAAACAGAACTTTATTTTCCTCATTCCAGACTCACAGCAGCTTAACTCTTAGATTAACTATGTATTTATGTATCAACAAAAAAGGGGGAAAGCATGAAAGAAATTAAAAGCTTGAACAAGTTAAGCATAAAGAAACAGTAACTGGAGAATAGAACAATATATATAAAAAAAAAAAACTGTATTGTCTTTACTACAGTATCTGGTATTGGTTGCGATTTCCTGAGAGGAAGAAACTGTATTCCTTTGAAAAATGAACCTGTTGCAGATCAGATGACTACAATCTGGCCTGGTAAATCAGTCCCATGCAACAGAAAAGTACAATGTAGAGAAAAATTACATATTACATCAGGAAAGAAATGCATATTCAAAATCAAGAGTTTAAAAAATGCATTACTGCACAGGGTAGGTATAGATAAGGCTGCAGACTGATATATCAGTCTGCAGCCTTATCTCTCTATAGGGATGCAGCTTATACAGTATTTTAAAAATACTGCTTTGATCATAATACTTATCCAATAGGTTTCATAAAAGCAATAAAAACCCTAAAAAAGAAAACTTGTAATTAAATATCAAACTGGCACATGGTTAAATTCACATCATACAGTGGTTCAAAATAGATGTGAAATATTCAGATTGTGTGCTGCAGTAAAGCCCTAGTAAAGGATGCTGTTTATAAAAAAATCTAGGGTCATTTGTCTTACCTTTTCTAGGACCAAACTAAAGCTCACTTTAAAAGTATTATGGAAATTAGATGGAAACACCTAATGACTTTATGCTGTTGCAACAGTTCTGAACATGAAAGGATAAGCCACCTCCTCTGATGTTCAGTACAATCCACTGAGGGCTTGCAGGTGTGGTGTCCTTATACCTCTCTGTCCCAAGCCTTCAATAAGTCAAGCCCAGATCCATCAGAACAGAAACACATTAAGAAACACAGGTTGGGGCGCAGTTCTTTTCTGTGCAAAGCAAGGTCACTGAACTACACACTGATGCAGGATCAATCAGACAGATTAATGAAGCACTACATGCTGACATGACGAATATTGACACTCCTGTTACAGCTTGGTCCTGCAGTCCTCAACTGGGCTTAAATAAATCAGGCCAGTGTAGCATTAGGCAGGTAAACTTCTGAACCTAATCCTTCATTTATAAAGGATAAACAAGTGGAGCGTATGAGAAGAAGGAAAACTAGGACTGGCATTTAAAGTGGTAAAGCCTTAAGTGTCACAGACCTCCAAAACACCATTACTCGAAAAAAGAAATTGTTATACTCTAGACCTGCTAAGCGTATTTAATATCAAACATGCTAGTTGGCCTTCAGCTCTGTTTTTCCTCTATTTCCATACTGTTTGCCGCTTAAACTAAAATAGGCAGAATAACATGATTTTGATGCAGAGTACATAAAAAAGAAAATTTTGAAATTAGATTATTCCAAAACTGCCTTGAAAAGACTAAGATTATCAGAACTGCATTGGGAACTGCTCCTTGAACTTTATTTCTGGGGCATTGTGCATATTATACTATTTCACCTGTTTAACCTTTTAAATCATTTGGCTGCTTTCCAGGGAATCCTGCAAATCCCGCCTCTTGTGACAGTGCTATACACTTTCTAGTTGTGGCTAGGAACATTAGCAAAGCCTTTTTAGGCCAATCGCTGTTCCCTTAATGAGTTAAAAATTGGTAAAGCTAATGTTTTAAACATAGTTTAAAACCATTCATTGCTGCGTTTTAAACAGTTTAAAACACAGCAACAAATATAAATTCATAGCAGTATCAATAGGCTCCAAAATCATTAATGTTAAATTTGGCATTTTGTTCCAGTGAAGCCAAATTTAGCTTCACTATTTATATCAAAGAAAGTGAGACTTAAATAAACACAGACATTTATATTTCCAATCAATGTGCGGGTACTGTTAAGCTTGTTTTCTTTTGTCTCCAGCATTAAATTATCAGTTGATGAAATAGATGGCTGTTGGCTATGAAGTCAGCACTCTTTAAGAAAACAGGTTTTAGCCTAACCAGGATATGTCCCAACCACATTTGCATATTTAATGTTTCTTTCTGAAATGCAGAAAATAATTTTATTCATATTCAACTTAAAATAAAAGTATATATAACAAACATTTGTCCTTATAGGGTTTAACTTATCTTTTTTTGAGCCTAAGAAGTATTTTTGCACCAGGCATGATGAGCAGACATAAATATTGTTGTATGCTGCCACCAGCAGCTGGCAGTTAATATTATAAAATTGGAAATTTAAGAAATGGCAAATACCATATCCATTAGATCCAGTATTAAAATTTTCCCAACTTTTTTTCATCATTCTATCTCTATTCTCCCTACTCTCCCACTCTGCAGAACTGTTCATCTCTATCTCTAGCTTTAATCTCTATGCTTTTTCTCATAGTAGCTTTGCCTTATCTGTTCCTGTTTGGCTGTGACACCATCCTGGAGAGAAATATCAGCTGTGCTGCTGCAAACAACACCTTTGTTTATAGATGCTGGAGATCAGCCTGTTTTTCAGTGTAGTCCTGTTTCTCTGACTGTGACTGGCTGGATGTGCTCTCTTCGTCCTCTGACATGGGAGCTGGCTCGGAGCTCGTCTGCCTGGCTGTGTGTTTCCTGGACCGGGCCGCCAGTGGAGCTGGTTTACAGTTGCCTTTTGTTTCTCTGCTTCTTTCTGTATCTCTGTTTCTGTGTCCTTGAACCCCAGTCGGCCTCGGCAGATGGCCGTTCACACTGAGCCTGGTTCTGTTGGAGGTTTCTTCCTGTTAAAAGGGATTTTTCCTCTCCACTGTCGCTGCAAGCATGCTTAGTGTGAGGGATTGCCTTCGAGTCAATTAGTCGATGCAATCAACTGGTTTTCCTTAGACAGAAAACTTTGAATCAAATTGACTGTATGATCTGGTTGAACTGTAAAGTGCCTTGAGATGACATGTGTTGTGAATTGGCGCTATATGCATAAACTAAAATGAATAGAATTGAAATTATACCCAACAGCTTAAGAATATCATTGCTTTTGTTTATAACAGCGTTAGAGAGGCCATGTACTTGAGAACCTATTAACTTGGCAGTGAAATCTGAATGCTTCTTAAGCTTAATAAACAACATCGATAAAATACATTCTGGGTACTAGAGGTGTCTTATCCCTCTACACATCGGATATTTTTTGTGCCTTTTCACACTTGATCTTGGAATTTATTCTTTTTCTCCCACTTCCGCTCTGTATTCATGACACACTTGGGCTAATTTTTTCTCCCATAGACATAATATGTTTGTGACTCTAGTTTATTTATTTCTTGCATGCCCAATATTGTACCACTGGTAGAGTGGTCTTATGGTTAATGTACACAAAGTGTTCTTTTACTAACTAACAAGGAAAAAACAAAGTATAAGGATGAAAAAGCCAACAGGATGCTATCATTTAATCAGAAGACTGTAGTATGCAACCTGAGTGAGCTACTGGTGTAGAAACTCCTAACTTAATAGTTCCTGACTAGACTCTTTTACGTTCAGTTAGATATGATACAGAACGTCTGTGAACATCCACTTTTGTAATTATTGTAACAGACTACTGGTTGCATTTAGCTCTGGAGTTTTAAAGGGCCAGTTCAACAAGCATTCAAAACTGTCCAAATCCCCTTAATGGGCAATAAAAAAAATTATGTCTAAATGATATAAGCACTTTTGAAAAACATCACATCAGATATTTAATCATTTACCTACTTTTGGTATTTGTGTTTTCTTTAATAAAAAGTATTTAGTTAGATAAAGACTTTCTTGTCTATTTTATTAAAAATAATAAATACAGACTTTGAATGTTAAATTCTAGCTTATATGAAAAGTATGGGAGTAAATCAGATAGACAGAAAAAAAAAGTTAATACTAAGCCTCCATATTTGTACTCAAAGAGTCTCTATATCTCAGTAATTTCTTTTTAGGTTTGATACACACCTAAAAGGATGCGAACCTTTGCATAAACCCAGAGAGCTTGGCTTCAGCTTCAGTTTTGATTTAAACCAAACTTATGTGCATTTAGCCTTTCGCAGTATGGAGTGTGCTGACACAATTAACTTCTGATTGTAAGGAGCTATTTTGCTTCCATGTTAAGTTGTGAAATAAACACATATATCCTGGTTATTCTTTTGGCACACACAGACAGAGCAACAAAGATATGCAGCCCTTTACATAGTCAAGTTACACCTGCATAAAGCTGTGATTACAGTTATTAGAATCTGATGATAGAGGCACTTTTAGCCCCTTTTTTTACTACTTCTGTGGTATAATAATAACAATTATTCTGTAGAGGTAGAAACTATATAACACATGGTTTTTAGTATTAATAAGTTAACTATTGGGGGCAAATTTGTGCGACAACAGAGGGGCATGTGGGCGAAAAACAGCAGGGATCCAGGTGGAAAAAGGGTCCCAGCATTCTTCTAGGTGGTCCAACTTCACGAGTCGTTTTCCGCAACGGCGGTCATACAAACAAAACAAGCTGGTAAGGTACCAAACAGGAATCACGCATAGTGTAGAGCAGATGTAGATTTGACCAACCAGAGGCCTGCTGTCTGCGGTCACCTAAAATTTGGTGCAGCAGAGTGTCTGCAGAGGGGGCACAGATGTATCTGCGTTCACCGCGACACTTATGCAGACGACCTAGTTTTGAAGTATAACTCAGCCTTTAGCATTGAAAGTTTTAAAGAAGCAATTAGCGGGAGTGAAAAAACATTGATCTTCCAGATGTAATAGGCAACACTAAAAAATACTAAAATAAACAACATTTATGTAAGCCCATGCGAGTTTGGTATAGGGGTGGGTATTACCAAAGAAGTCACGATTCGATTCGAATCATGATTCACATGCCACGATGCAATTCTATCACGATGCATCATGATACTTGAATTATTGCGATGCATTGCAATATTTTCACTGAACACTGTTAGAAAAAAATACAGCAATTACCAGTGGCTGACTGGCTGAGTATGATCTGGGTAGTGTCTTCCAATTGACAAATAACTGAAAGCAACTGAATTCATACATAGCTGTATTTATTGAAATGACTTTTGGAGGTGTTGCCATGAAAACAAATATTACTGTAACTGGACACAAATATTACTATTGCTGGAGTGGACACATTGACAAAAAGTGCTTAGGATTTATAAAACTAAAAATAACAAAATAAGGATTATCATGGCCTCAGTGGTCTTTTAACTCAATGAAATGAAAACATCTTCGGCTCTTGATTTTCTGGATGGCGCCTCTGCATGTGTGTTTTTAGGTTTGTTGTGTTCCCACAGTATTTAATTCTGGTGTAGCAGTGTTTGCAAATTGCGTGCATCATATCAACTTCATTTTTACCTTTGTTTTTAAAACCAAAATGCTTCCAAACATCAGATTTGAAATGTGATGGAGCCGGACGAAGTTTCTCAATCTCCTCTATGTTTTGTTTTTGAATGACTCGGCGCAATATCCCGCAGCCGGAAATGCTTGTGACACAGGGCAGCGTGCGTCAACACATCCGCAGCGACATCTACTGGACTGGAAGTTGTATTACACTTGTTTTTGGCTGATGTTCGCCGACCATTCATGCAATTTTATTTATTCATTTTTTTTTATTAATAATCGATACTTGGCATCAAGAATCGATGCAATAGATCACGAAAATTAGAATCACGATGCAACATCATGACGATTATTTTGCACACCCCTAGTTTGGTACAGACAGAGCAAAACCTGTTGAGCAAACTACTCGCATCAAACTAAGTATTTTCACATCTCTTTCCAAGATTCTGGTTATATTTTCAATCGCAGGCACCAAACAATTGGCATCCTTCTTTAATCAATGTTAAGATTAACCTTTCTACCAGTGATGCCTCTCTGTGCTAAACATGGAGTTAGGATTTGAGATTATACCTCGGAAGATGCTTTTCAGCTCATTATTGGGCTAAGATCTTCAGACCTGAATGACACACCATAAATCACTGGCATTAAGTTACCTTCAATGACTCAGTAATCCTTAAAATCTCCCCTAAGAGATACTGCTCTTCATGAAAATTAGTGTGTTTGAAGAGGTGTCTACAATTATGATCCTCCATATTTTTAGAAGCAGCTTCTCTCCTCTATACAGAGCCTCATCTTCTACACATTAGGATAAGTGCCATAATGGCTCTTATTATGTCTGCATTCCCATTACAAAATCCATCATTCCTTCACATTTCATAACATGTTTTAAAAAATTCAAGCCAGCTCTGTAAAGTAAACAAGAAAAATGTAGAGTTCACCTGAGAAAATAGTATTATTATATACTATATAAAAGTTTCCTTTTTTTCCATTTGATAGAACCAGACAGCACATAATGTAAATCGACTCTGTTCATGGGTTCTTTGTAGTGTCACAGTAAAATGAGGATTTAAAGGCAATAAATACCAGTTTAGTATGAGAATTTCCACTCCTACCTAGTAAGATTAGCGACTGGTTCAACCGTTGTTTAAAAAATGGTTTTCCCTTTAAGATAAAGATGCTTTCCTGAATCCATCTTTTTCTTCAGGCTGAATTTACTATCTCCAAAAAACATAGTATTGCCATGTGCAGACATATGAAAAAATGAGCACCCACTATGACAGTCTGAATGTGTTTCTAAAGGCTGATTCACTTGGATTTTAACATTGTCAGGTGATTTAAAAAGATAAAGTGACAACACACATGGCGGAAAATGTTCTTTCTAGCATGTCTCATTACTTATCAGCCAATTTCAATCTTAACATTTAGCTGTGAGACAGGACAGCTGGCCTAACATCTGGAAATACATACATTCCTGTATGGGATTTTATTTTTGTACTGTTTTAGAAACTGAAGGGTTTGTGTCCAGTTTTGAGTCCTGCAGAAGGTCAGGGTATACTAGATACTCAGAGTTAACGTTCAGCTATGGATAGAAAATAAAACTAGAAAATTCCAGAGGAAATGTTGCCCTGTACTGAATAGTTAGCCTTGTAAAGCTAGATTGTGATTGTATTCTTTAAAAGGTTTAGTATGAGCAGTGAGCACAGGTATAAATTAACATAAAATGGGTGGGTAGCAAAAAGAGAGGTAAGACATGAATGAAAGTTATCATTTACATTTCATTATTTATTAACTCTACATCTTAATAAGTGAATTCATTCAAATATGGCTGGATAATGGCTATTTTCTAAGCATGAAACAAGGCAGCCTACACTGAATAGAAATACATGAGAATTCTTTGGATGTTTGATGAAAAAATCATGAAAAAAAAAAAAGTTCCTGAACCCAGCACTGATGATGCATAATGTGCTTCTCATCCCAGAAAGAAGCACTGATAGCGAAAGAGGCTTTTCATTGGCTGGGTTTGAGATTAAGGAAAGGAGAACAAAGCTAGTAAAGCAGCCAGTGACATAAATGACATTCTTTATCTGCACAGCCAACTTAAGAGCAGAGCCTAAATATCAGTGAGTAAACACCATACTTGATTAGGACTCAAACAATTCATCAAATTAATATGATTAATTGATTATTGAAATTATATTGTCATATAATTTTGCAATTGATTTATCGATTAATCTTTAACTGGAGCTTAGAGACTCTATTATGTGCCATTAACTATAAGAGCAAACAACATAGAGAAGTAATTATACCAATATTGTAAAAAAAAACAAAAAAACAACAACATTTTGTATTCAAAATAATAAAAAAAAAAAACGCTCTAACCAGAATTTCTTAAGTGGATTAGTTTTAGATTTACCTGGTTTAAACGTCTCTCAAAAATTCTGCATAGCATGTTATTTTTTATCTGATTATTAATTGATCGAACTAATAAATAATCACAAATAAATCAATCAACAAAATATTATTTAGTTGGAGCCCTATAGTTAATACAATAAGACATTACATTGGAATAGGATGATTTCAACTCTGTAATATGTTTACTTGAGCTATGAGGTATTTTGGTGCCTGAGGTAAATGCTGCTGACCAGGGTTGAAACTATTGATTGGATTATTCATAATTAGTCAATTACCGAAATAATCAACAACTAATTTAGTAATCGATTATTCGTTAAGTGGAGTGTAGTGACTCAAAAACATGTCTTCAGCTGACAGAGCAACCCACCTTAAGCAGCAATTATACCAACATTGTATCAAGAATATGTAAACATTTTGCATTAGAGATAAAAAAAAAACTTTTCGATCTATCAATATGCTCTATCCAGAACTCCTCAAGTCGTTTTACCTGGTTTAATTTCGTAAAAAGTCTTCTTTAAAGAACCTTTGGCAATCCGATTAATATTCAAAAAAACAATTAATAGATTAATCGTTTTGCAAAATAATCGGTAGTTGCAGCCCGACAGCTGCCATAGTCCTGTCACGCCCTCCAAGTTTTGAATTATATTCTAATACTGTCTTTGTTTAACTCTGTGTAAAAGCGAACAGTTGTTATCCAGTGAGAGTGTGCATTTGTGTTTGTGGGAGAAAGTAAAGGCTGCATTCATCTTGCTTGGCACTGGTCATCTGGGAGCACAGTATACATTGGTATGAGAGCATCAGGCAGTGTGCTTCCACCTCTGCTACTAAGACACTATTCCACTGATGATACAAAAAATGAAGCAATTTCTGACTAAAAGCACTGAATGAAAATGAGCAGCTGTGTGCATACATTGTGATCACAGATTGGGTTGTGCCTTATTAACTCATGGATCCCAGTGGGGTTATAAACAAGGATATTTGTGGGGATGATGTCAGATCTCAGTTCTGCGGGTGTGGATCGGGCCGGTGCAACAGTCCGGGCCAGATCGAAATGAGCAAGAAAACTCATAATGAAGAGAGACTAGTCTAAGCCTGGAAGGGGGAATCCAGTTTATTTAGGTCTGGTCTGCTGCAACTTTAGATGTGTCCTTGTTCCAACATGCTGGATCAAGTAATTAGGGGACTCTTGAACCCGTAATCATCAACGACCCCTCACACCCCCACCATGGACTATTCTCCCTGCTGCAGGAAGAGGCTTTTGCAGCATTCAATGCAGGTCCAGCAGGTTCTGAAACAGCTTCTTCCCCACCGCCATCAGACAGCTGAACTGTTGGGAAAACTCTAAATCACGTCACAGACTCTGCATCACAGTGATAACACCAAACCAAAAACTGCATATTTGTACCATATGTATTTAATGCCCTTAACTCAATGCGTTTTTGCAACACATTTTCCACTGTTTACATTTGATCACTGCTGCACATTATAAATGGTAAATGGCCTGTACTTATATATTTTTACTTTGACCAAAGCGCTTTACACTACATTCAGTCATTCACCCATTCACGCACACACTCACACACTGATGGTGGCAAGCAACATGGTAGCCACAGCTGCCCTGGGGCTCACTGACAGAAGCGAGGCCCTCTGACCACCATCAGTAGACAATGCAGGTGAAGTGTCTTGCCCAAGGACACAACGACACTGAAAGCCGGAGCCGGGGCTTGAACCGTCAATCCTTCGATTTCAGGGTAAACTCCTACACCCGACGCCTCTGTTGCAATAAAGAATGGAAATGTTCTGAAAGCTGTACAAAACGACATTTCTTTGTCCAAAAGAAAGTTGTCTAAGTCTAGAGAAATTAACATACTGAGGAGGTAATTTAAAATTAAAAGTTGGACCAAGGAGGAATCTAGAAATTCCTACTGAAACTTTTAAACCTGGTCAAGGATGTTGTTATGGAAACACGCTTGTTTAGTTGTCTTCAGTGGAAAACCATACACTGTAGATTATGTATTGGACCAAGATGATATAAATATATATAGCCAATATATTTAACTTCTTAGATTTACAACCAGCACAGATCGGGGGGTTACCTCACCCTCTCCATACACACTACAGTTAGTATGACACGGAGAAAAAAAACTTATTGGATATTAAAAAGTCTGACCCAACCGGTGTTACGAATGGCTTTCGGAGTGAATCCGATCGGACGCTGCAACATCACAGTCACCGTCAACACACCAATAAAGCCGCCAACAGCTGAGTGAGAATTGAAAATGAACAGTTTTTGGCAAAATCGAAATTGGGATCTTGTTGTTATTAAGACGGTATGTAGTGAATAACAATGGGCTGCAAATTCAATAAAAGCCTTCATTAACCTCAACAGAAAAACTTTCCCAAGACTGATTTCCAAGACGCGTCTCTCTGAAGCTGTTAAGGAAATAATCATTTATATGACTGTATATTTACAGAACCTCCATATAAGTGTATAAAATCACAAAAACACCCCTCCAAAACACCTGGGGCATTAGTTTCTTGCAGCCTAACCACCACATATTGCTATGCTCCATGTGTGACCTGTCAAAGAAGGCTCCAATGCTTTCTAAGGAAATAAAAATCTTGCTATTTAAAACAACCTATGATTGGGGAAAAAAACAGGCAGCCATGTGAAGTAAACTAGAAGAGAACCACTCATCATTAATAAATTGTTTCCAGCCATGCAAGTTAAGCAATAATAAAGCCAACCTAATAACCAGCTTGTTTTACTTTAGCAGGAGACGAACGGTAAGAATTTGCAACATCACCATTTAAAGACTACTACCAAATGTCAATGCCCTTTATATTCGCTATACTCTACATATAAGATTCAAAATAAAAAAAAACGTTAATGATAATAAATGTTATTTCTTTTAGTGTCACTATTTGACTCAGCTTTTGAAAATACATGAGACCGAGGAAGAGAGCTTTATACACCAAGCTCCCTCTTAAATGGTAGGTTTATTGTTAACACTGTTAGCTGAAATGCTGATTAAGAGTTTAAGTCGGGCTTAGTCATCTTTTCCACTTTACTGACAGAAACCAAATAATCTATCCCAATGATGAGAATGTTGGACCAAGTTTGACTAGCATCTCTACTTTCAGTTTCAGGTATGTATAAGGCCTTTTATACATACCAACACAAAGTAATTAATAATTACACATCTAGTCTTTGCAGCGAAGCTATAGTATAAAAAAAAATACATTAACATTAAAACCACAGCCTCCACTTAAAATGATGTAATCTAATTTAAAAGATATTCCACTTTTTCTTTTTTTTTCCAAATAAAACTCAGGAAAATGACTTTCGTATTCAGTTCACCTTATTCAATGCTTTGTAGAACCACTGCAATGAGAGCTGCAAGGAAATCAAACTTTTCTCACATCTGGAGAATAGTTTGAGGATTTTTCTTTCTGGTAAAAATTTTAAAATCTTTCTGTGGACATAGAGCATCTCTGAATATCTATATTCAGCTGCTACGGATTGTTTGAATGGTCAATATACTGATATAAACAGATACTCTATGCTCTGTAAAGAAATATACTTTGACCTAAACTTCAAATATATTTCTGACTATATTTTTAAGATGGTTTTCCAGCAAGGAGGTGGACCTTCACACCTGTCTTTTTGCTGCTTCTAACAGCTTTTCTTACAGTATTAGGCATGAATAGCACCATTCATTTTGGGGAGTGGTGGCCTAGAGGTCAGGGTGGGGGTCGGCAACCCGCAGCTCTTTAGAGTCCCTCTTGCAGCTCCCTGGAGCTTTTTCAAAAATGTATGAAAATCAATTTTTTTTTTTGTTTCTTTGTTTTAATATGGTGTGCAGGAGGTCAAAGACAATATTGTTTTCCAATGCTGTAAACATTTGTATAATAAATGAATTTCAACAATAAATTGCGTCATAGCCATAGAGATCAGCGTGGTGCGGTGCCAGGCAAACAAAGCATCAGGTGTCTCTCGGACCATGGGACCAAAGGGGGAAAAAAAGGAAGACAATTAATGAGAAAAGAGAATTCAAAGAATGGAGCGAATCATTTGCTTTCATTATCAATGCGGAAGGATTGCCTGCATTTTTGCTTTGTAATGAGATGTTGTTAAAAAATAAACATTTGAAAAAGCATTTCCGGGGAAGGCTGCTAAATATTCTGCCGACCACCAAGTTGAGAGTGAGAGAAAACGGGCACTTGCAGAAATTCTGGATAAATTGGAGGAGAGCAAAGCTAGATTTAAGAAGTGGATTGCATCTCCAAACTCCACTACTGCTGCTAGTTTGGTTGCAATGATGGAAAACCGTCCACAGATCAAACAGGTAGCGCTCTGATGCAGGGATGGGAACTTTCTTCCATTTTTTCCCCAAATCCTAAAAATATAAATCAAACCAAGGAACGATGGTGACGGAGGATGTGGGACTTCAAGGTTAGAGAGCTCTGCTCTGATGGATGTCAGTTCCTGCTTGGTTCCTCATGACTCAATCAACTCCTCCCAACAGAAACACCACTATCCACCATAGAAAGATTGCTTTATGTGTTTCTGTAATTTCATCAATGCAACAAAACCTAATACATACAAACCACGCGATGAAGCAACAAGCAGGGAATTCCCCACAGTGAGATTGTTCACTTTTATATTTTTGTGGCTCCAGACAGATTTATTTTTTGTTTTGTTTTTTTCCAATATGGCTCTTTGAGCAGTTTGGGTTGCCGACCCCTGGGTTAGGGCATAGAGCTTGGAATCCTGAGGTTCCTGGGGCAGCACACTGCTCCCCAAGGAAAAGGGTAAAATGCAGAGGTAAATTTCTGGAATGTGAGATCAATAAAGTTCAATTATTATTATTATTATTCCAAAAGGTCAAATAACCAAAAGGTTATTCCAAAGGTTCAAATTGCTCCTTATCTGTAAAAAAAAAAAAAAAAAAAATTTAAAGTTTGAATACAGAACTGGGCTTTATTTGACTCCTTGCATGACATTACACTGACCAGGTGCAAAAATAATACTGAATTTTATTTCATCAAATTACTTGATGTATATGCATGCCACACATTTCAGATTTATATTGGAGAAATAAATGAAAATCATCTATTTTCTTCCAATAAAGCTTCAGTTTGTGTTGGAGGTATGATGTAATTCAGTTAGGACAGGTTTGGGGATGTGGAAAGGTTTTAGGTGCATTAAAGCTTTTGAATGCTGTCCCCTCTCCTCCTTTTTCTGAACAATAAAATGTGGACTACTTTGCAGCCTCCAAAATGATTCTTCAAAAATACTTTTCATGAGTTAGCAGCTATAAAAGTCATTCATAAACGTTTTGTTTATAGCAGGAAATTCAACAGGATAACTTCCACCGATATAAACAAATAGTTTTAACACTTTCCTTTCAGCTTACTCAATTAAAGTTTAAAGGTCAAATAAAGACAGAAAAACAACTTTAAAGAAAATATGTGGACAAGAATCAATACAAGTTTCACCAAAATAAAGTACAGTTCAGAGTGACTGTCATGTTATTTATTCAAACTCAACCTTAGCGCCGAGGAAGTGACAGAAACAAGCGGTACCTGTTGGAAGTGTGCGTCTTCTCTCATGCCCCCCGAGTTTCTGACGGGTTTCCTAAAACCGCATTTTTAATGTGTAGTTTCAACTTCACTCCAACAGCGACTAAATAAGTCCACATTTCGGTTAGCAAACAAAACTGTCAAAACAATGGCGGAGCCAAGTACGGCAAGCGGAAGGTCCACACGTGCTTTGCGATGACGTTGTGTTTTGGTTGTTGTTTCGTTTCGTCATGCCAGGAAGGCGTACTATCAAAATAAAAGTAGCAAATGTGGTTTGAACTTTTCTGGAACGAAACCTGTTACCATTCTACAGAAGAGGATTTGGGCCACTGGAAAAATAATATAAAGTTAACTGATTTTTAAATTTTATTTCAGTTTGATACAGGAAGAAAGACAGGATTTTGACTTTTTTCACTGAATTCTGACTTTTTTTCTCAGAATTCTGACTTTTTCCCCCTCCGAATTCTGACTTTTTTCACTGAATTCTGACTTTATTCTCATAATTCAGACTTGTTTTCTCATAATTCTGACTTATTTCTCATAATTCTGACTTTAATCTCAGAATTCTGACTTTTTTCTCAGAATTCTAACTTTTTTCCCATATTAAACTGAAATAAAATTTAAAAATCAATTAACTTTTTTACTTTTTTCCCAAGTGGCCCTAATCCTCCTCCATACCATTCAGTTCTGTTTATTTAAATTATTATGGACTTTCAGTACAATCAAAAGTGCAATAGACAATATCAAAAATTTCAAGCATGAAATTAGTACATTTGAAGCACATTTCACCTCTAACAAAAAGCACGTAAATAATTATTTAAATACAAATGTATTATGCTACAATACAAAAAAATAAATCTAAAAACACATATCTTACAAGTCATAACATTCATATTATTAAATGTAAAAAAAAAATATATATATATATATATGTTTTTTTTCCTAAATAGATAATGGGGAAACAATTTAGCACGATTTGTATACATTATGTAACATAAGAAAATTTAATTCTTAAAACATTGATTTTTATATCTATTTTAGTCAGTTGTAATTTTTGTTTTGGAATGCACAGATACAGCCCTATATAAACACATTTATGGTGAAAATGAATGTAATGTATGGAAAGAACTAAACAATGTAAGGAGATGGATACATAATTGTTTTTAAGAAACACTTATATCTGTCAAAAGTAAACTATCTTAATAGTTTCTAATTCTATGAAAATTTCTTTAATGATCTAGGAGACAATTTTAGGATTTCTTGAATGTTCTAGGCAGGTTTGCCTTGCTAAACCCTTCTCCATCTTTTATGTACATATAAAAAGAAGTGGTTTCTGCAACAGGGCTCCCTTAGGAATAACATTCCAGCAAGTTTGTTTAATAAGTAATACAAAATGTTTCCTCTGTATCGTAACCTGCTCAGATGTGGTCTTAGTCCAATGGCTGTAGAATTTTCTGTGTTTAGTTTATTTTTACTTTAGTTTTGTTTTTGTTGTCTGTGCAAATGATTGGGCTTTAAAAGGCTTTAAAAAAATCTTAACTTTGTATTCGTTATAGCAGTATTGGAAAAAACAGGTTTGAAATAAACACTTGTTCTGATAAAAATCCTATATATAAAGATACAAATCAATAAATAATAGTTGTTTACCTTGTAATAATTTTAGTCTTTGATAGAGTTATAGTTAATATACAGTAATATACTGTAATTGCATCTATACTTACAGACTGTAATTATTGATTTTGTATATTTTATATACATTTCTATGCCTCTTCAAAGTGGATAATGAGGCTTTAAATTGCTAAATCCAGGCCAGGTCACTTAAACAAAACTACAAAGCAATTCTATATTAATAAAGTGTAATGATTTACAATACGGAGTAATAATTAAAGCAAGATAATAACAGAACAACAGCACTTTTTGATCAATTTAGTCTGTCATACCTATTGCTTGAATAGACTTGACCTGGAATACCTCCCCCTAACACACACACACACACACACACACACACACACACACACGCACACACACTATATATTAATGAAGTTGTGAAAAGTGTCCAAGCATAACGAGTCATTTTCAGATAAATATAGAAAACAATGCCATTCTGCCATTTTTCAAAGCAAGGAGCAGTAGCTGATTTTCAGTCCCAGGTCTACTACAATCAGAAGGAGCATGAAAGTCCACTAGAGCCGGATGTGAAGCAAAACAGAAAATTACAGCAAGCAGTGACATAAATTACTGTCAAACTTATAATCCGTGTAATTTATGTAGTTCTTCAGTTTTAGGGCCGAAGCACAAAAGGGAACTCGCAGAACTGCTGTGTGCTTTACGTCTGGCAAAAGTCTGTAAAATAGAACAGATTAATTTACAAAGTCTGGTTTTAGAAAAATCTAGCTGATAGACAACAACATGATTTTAGAGGTAAGAAGTCTTATGCTGTGTTCCCTAAAACAAAATTATGAAGGTGCAAGTATGTGAAGACATGGGACGAGTCAAAAATTTAACCAGAGTTGAATGAAGAAAACAAAATATAGAGCTTTTTAATGACACTATTTGAATGAATAAAGACATTATGAATCCTTCATGGTTAAAGTAATGTGATGTGGAAAGATTGGAGCATATGGGGAAAAAAAGGACCTGAATATCCTGTTTCAGAACATTGAAGGAATTAAATTTGGCAAATCATCTTTCAGACTTCAGGAAGGTGAAGTCAGAGTGCAACAGCTCTAGTGGAATACAAAATGTTCAGCAACTGATGACTGTTGGAAAAAGGGGACCTTTTTCATCAGGATGAATGGATGCAGCTACTTGTTTCATACAGCTCGACATTACAGTCGCAATTCTTTTGGTCACTGTTTAGCAGGCCTTAAGAGTGATATGATGCTACACTGTAGAAACCCTGCTTTTTTCAGGTGAAGACAAAATGGGCATTTTATATTATCAGGAATTATTCACAGTTTGCAAGAAGAAATGGGGCAATAACATCTAAATGCCTTTTATTTTCCAAACCTGTCTGGGCCATAAGTTATACCACAAGAATGGGGCCTTTTTATAGGTACGGTAACAGAAATATGAATTTTTCTATAAAAAGATTATCATAAAGTGTGTCCCATTATTAATATCCCACCATTTAGTTGTGTTTAGTTTAGTTTTAACCCTTTAGAAACTTTGTTTTTATCCCTTGCCTCCTCTCTGCGCTACAAAATGATATGTAACATGTTTTGTCAGCTTACTGTACACAAATCTATCTTGCTTGATATGTTTGTATTTGAGTGTGCTTTCTGGTAATCACTGTTTTCTCTGTAGCTCATTTCTGCTTCTGTAGTGTGAATAGACATAAATACCAACCACACCTCCCTGCAGCATATGTGCTTGACTTGAAAGGGAAAATCTAGTGAAGCGCAAATACTGATCTAAGAGTCCTATTAATGCTTAATGATCTAATAATATTCCCAAGAGAGTGGCAGTCCCAGTTAGCATGTCACTCTCAGCTGGAGAAATATGTTGGTTCCCATTATTTTTGCCTCACTAGACCCCTACTGCTCAGCTTCATCTGCATTAAGGTTTTTAATCTTGATTAGTTTATTTATTGTGGCACAGTTACAATTTTGATCAGATGATGTGGGCATTATAGTTTTGAATATCACCACAATAGGGGATTTTATTGATACTTTAGAATTATTTATTACAGGGCAGGTTATCAAAGCATTTTGAGTTTTCTCATAACTATATATAGCAAAAGGTTCCTTAAAGAAGACTTTTTGCTAAATTAAACCAGGTGAAACAAAAACCTTTCCACTTGAGGAGTTCTGGATAGAGCATTTTGACAGAAGAAAACATTTTTTTTAATCTTAAATGCAAAATGTTTAAATTTCGTTTTACAATTTTGCTATAATTACTGCTCAAGTTGGCTTGCTCTGTCAGTTAAAGGCATGTTTTAAAGCCAGGTATCACTAATCCTCTGAGTAATTGGAGGGGCTACCATCACTAAACTGTGAGCTGGAGATGTCAGTTTTAATCTAAACTTCATGCGTAATAAACATATTTTTATTCCTTCATTTAATTTCTACTTTTCTTTTAGATATTGCCATTTTGAAATCTCTCTAAATGCTTTAATGCTTAATATGAGTAATATGATGAAATGCTCTGTGAATGAATAAAAAAGAAAAGCAAGAGAATAAAAAAAATGTCAAACTCAGCCCACTGGTGATTTGATTTGTTTTCAGAAGAAGCTGAGGGCACCCCATATGCTACTGTGGGGTTGCTTGGTACCCGCAGGCACCGCGTCGGTTAGAGCTTCTATACTGTAGTTGACGATTATTCGATTACTAAAATAGTGTGGAAGATTATTTCAATGATCGATTTATGAGGATTGTTAGTGTCTATTTTTTTCATGGTCTTAAAGTTGCACCTTGGCCAAGTGCTGTTTATGAGATACTGACGAGATTTTGCAATACCTCCAGCTTGATAGTTGACCACTCTTATTGGCAGAGACGGTACCGTTTCTTTCAACTAAGCAGAGTCTATAAATTTTTACCAGAACTGAGGTGGAAAAGTCTTTATAGAAGTTTAAAATTAGATTGCCTAATCCATTCAAAAGCCAAATTAGATGTGTTTTGACCTTTGTTCCAGTCCTAATGATAATGTGTGGATTACTGGTATGCTTAGAGACCATCAAACCATAAGCCTTAATGAGCTCTCTTCCAGTTCCTTTAAAAGATGGGTCAAATATTCATCCAGAATTTCCCAGAACCTCACTGATGGCTAAAGAGAACATGTTGTTTTCCTGCAGCGTACTAAGTGATGTTTACTTTATTATTGGTATAAAAAATTATTATATATGCACTGGAAAAAATCAAAATCTAGATAAGTCATTTTGTCTTAAAATAAGTGCATTTGTTCTTGAATTGAGGGGGTAAAAGAGACATTTTGCCAATGAAACAAGACAATTTACATTTAAAATAAGAAAACGCAATAACGTTTTCTTATTTCAAGTGTATTTTATCATAATATCTTATTTTAAGAGCAAAAATACTCATTCCATTGGCAAATCATCTCATTTACCTACTCAAATTAAGTGTAAATTCACTTAATTTAAGACATTTTTACTTATTTCTAGATCATTTTTCCAGTGTGTCAAATGTATTATACATTTAAACTTCAGATGAATTCTTGTTTTGACCCATTAATCACATCAAAAAAGGAAAAACATCTAATAAATCAGTAAAATCCCACATTAATATGAAATTCAGGGCATTTATAAGAGTATGTTCAAACCTGAGCAGATCTTCATGTCATCTGAGCATTAATCTATTCATGTGTTTTCGACTTTTGTGTGAATGTTACTTCCGTCAAAGGATTTTCTTCTGCCAATTTGCAGGATTAGCAGATGTTTTCTCTGTGAATGCACGCTTGGATTGTTCTGAAAGCTTTTTATATTTTGGGGAATGCAGAGAAGCATGGACGTGTTCAATCAATGAAGGAAATAATGAGACAAAGAGAGATGAGCATCTCTTCGTCTTTTGTTCAGTTTAAAGGAATACTTTCTAAAACAGGTGAAAAATCTTATTCAGAAGGGGCTTAACATGATCAAAAGGCAATTATACTCTTCTTAAGACTTAGGAAATAAAGATTACTTTATGAAGATTTCTTTCTTTTGCCTTAACTATCTGAGTACTTTTGAGAAAGATATATGGCTGAATATAGACAGCTAGTTGTCAGATCTTGATTCAGGAAGATTTGGCTGCCATTCTTCACAGCTTAGCGGGTGTAACATCTCAGCCAAACATGAAAAAAGGGAACTACAGTCACAACATTTGTTGTTTTTAAGCAGAGACAACATCTCACATCATTTCCACAGTCTAAACTAAAACTCACTAATCAGCAAATCCTGCATGAACCCAATCTCTTTTCTGGCTGTGGTTCCTTCACTTCTCTCCACAGCTTTTTGTCCTTAGATCACCAGCTCCCATGCATTCTAAGTAGTTTTTGAAGTGTATAATACCCTAAATGATGCAACCCGTTCAAGTGCTGTGTCTGCACAATCCTCAGCATGATTGTGGTGATTCACATATAAATTTTTTTGTATCCTAGCAACCTTCAATAAAAGCTGCCATTGATTAGGCACTGTTAAGAGCCATCACTAGAGTACTCCACAGCCCCTGGGCTGGCCTTCTTATAACGGATTGATGTGTGTTTACAAGGAATAGGAGACTTCTTGTACTCTGTCATAAACCAGAGTAATGGCAGGTTTTCTTCTCTTAATTGAGAGCTGAAGTGTAGGCCGATGTAGCTCCAATCTTACAGACTGATCATTTGTACACTAGCGTGGACAAAATAAACCCAATCATATATCTTAGCTGTGTGGTGATTGCTGAATTACACCATCTGCCTGTCTGTCACACTAAGGGGGTCACATACATGGCAAGATTTCATCATGCGCCTCTGCAGCTGATTGTGCCTTGATTACCAGTGTGCAGAGGAGGAATGATTTTATGGCATTTGGGAGTTAGCTGTGAATTTGTCC
>NW_015151236.1:115946-140557 GCF_000732505.1 Cyprinodon variegatus | reverse complement strand
CATCCATCCATCCATCCATCCATCCATCCATCCATCCATCCATCCATCCATCCATCCATAAAAACCAAAAGTAAAATCGTGTGCTTTTTAGTTTTAATATAATTTCCTGGGCAGGGAAATTTCTTAGAAATAGTTTTTTGCATGTTTAATTTCCACTCCTGTGGGAGCTTTGCTTTTAAGTCTCTGCTGAATGAAGGTTATGATTTGTTGCAAGTTAGATCAAAAAGGCTGCTGCTGAACCTCAGGTCTGCTAAGTTGGATCAGCTCCTTTTTTCTGACAGCGTTGTTTTGTGAAAGTCCTAGTTAGGCAGTAGTGAGACCAAAAACTTGGAACAGATAATTTTAATACATTTTAGCATAGATAAAAAGAAACATATCAGGGCTTATACTATGTAAGTATCTCTAAAATATGACATAGACATCCTTTTCAAGGTTATAGTTTCATAATACATGTCTTGATCTGAATGCCTGAAACTCTAGCTCCTACCTTCTGTTCCAAACTCCTACCCCTGAATCTTTTGCAGGGTCAACAGTTAGATCACTAACCAGGGTGGGAAAGGAGCTCCAGACTGCTGTGCTGAATCAAGACAGCCTCCAGCTTTGTCAACGTCATTACATGGCTGACAAACACATGAATGACACCGGATAAATTGGGACTACATCCTTTCAGACAAGAACTACAATAAGCAGAAGTTGCACAGATGTAATGAACAACTAAAGCTGAAAATTCTAAAACCCAAAACATATAAAGATTAGAATAATAGCAAGTGTCATACAGAGTACACGTAAAGAAATAATGTATTTTTGTTACATTTTGTTAGGTAAGCCAAGTTTACAGTCTGCCACACAATGGATTGTGGAAAACTGTACAGCTATAGCAGAGGCTAAGAATGTGAGGAAATCCCTATGCAAAATGGATTGACACTTATTGTAGACGTCTCATACTTTTCGGTCCTAGCTCCTTTCTTACTACCAGCAATGCTCAGACAGCACTTATATGAAATGGTAGTATGACATTAATATCAATTCAAATAATTCCCTAGTATACATAATCTATCTAAATATTGTGGATGATTTTGGTTGCAATATGATTAGTTATTATTTCAATTGCAATCTAAACAAGAATGATAGAAATAAATACATTTTTGTTGAATCCCACTTACATTTGTTCATACAATGAACAAAAACAAAAGTATCATTATTTAGTGGGAAATTGGTCTATTACAGTACCAACTAGGAATAAAGAGTTACTCAAAGATTATAAAGTCATAACTCCAAATGAATCAAAAATGAAATTACCTTAAGCAAATGTTCCCAGGGTGACTAACACTTTCCATAGTCTGTCTTAATTGACATACAATTTCTTCTCAATAATATTACATCACAAAATATAATAGAAGAGCTGCTCTTATCGGTTGTCATGGTTTTGGTTCTGTTTAAGTTTTATATTTGAGTTTTCGTTGGTCTTATTTTCCTTTTATGTTATTCTAGTTATTTCTGATTGTATTTGAGTTCTCAGGTATTTCCTGTTTGTCCTCTGTTGCCCTCCTGTGTCAGTCTCTTTTTTCCTAGCTCCCTTCTAGACTCCTCTGTCCACACCTGCTCCCATCCTGCTGATTAACCCGGTCTTTGTTTCTGTCTCCCATATATCAGTCACTGTTTGCTGGTTCATCATAATTTCTTTCCCTTCAAGTGAATTTTCTGGTTCTCAGTGTTTTTGTGGATTCTGAGGATTCCGTTAAACTTTCTGTTAAATTTTTGGATATTAAATCTGTGAGTAATCACCTCCAGCTTCAGTCTCTACATTTGGGTCCTCCTCTCAAACGCCCACCCGACCTGATATCACTAGCTATAAATACAAACACGTTATTATTTTTCTTTATTACAACATGGATGACTTACAGCAGCATGGCAGATGTTTCGTGTAGAAATATTGTTCTACCAAAGTCTCACAATATTTCTGAATGCAACTGATGCATTTTTTGAGAGGTGAAGAATCTGTAAATAATCCATGTGATGTAGCTGAACATTTTAATTATTTCATTATTTCATTTCAGTTTGTGATGGAAATCCTTTGGATTTTATCAAAGGCTCTTCTTCTGTTATGGCCAGGACATTTCAGTATCTTTTGTCAAATGGGTAAAACATGCCATCGTACATCCACTTTGGTATACTTTTTCTCTGTCTCTTCAAACAGGGATTGTGCTGGAAGAATTAAAAATTTGTTATTCCTCTGTACAAAATTGATAATCTGTCCCACTTTACCAGCTATAGACACATACCTCATTTGCGATCCTGTTCAAAAATATTAGGAAAAATAGTTTTAAAAAGAGTTTTTTATTAAGACTCTCATACAATCTCCAATATTTATTGGACCATGAGTCTGGAATAAAGTCTTTCTATCCAATATTGTGTTCGCAAAAATCACTATTGGATCACTATTATTCCGATTTTTTTTATTTTTATTTTAAATTCTTTTAATTGTGTGTTTGATGTAGTCATTTGTGCAAAACATACTTAAAACTTACGAACTGAGGCCAGGTTTTATAGACAACACTAAATACACTGATTCTGTTGAAAAAAGAGTGGTAAAAAAAAAAAGCAGTAATACCCAAATAAAAACTGATAGTTTAAGTCAGTGTCCACAGACTATTTTCATGGGTGTGTCATTTGACTTCAAAATGTATATTAATCCAAGTGCTATATTCAAGACTTTGTTTTATAATAACCTTAATATTTCCAGGGTGTCCAAAAAGTGAAGAACTCTCAGCAAGGAGCCATGGATTCCGGCTTGAACCCAGAGAAAGTGGATCAAGAAATAAAAATTCAGCACAAGATGTCCTAATTCAACTCAGAAAGCTATGGAGCAAGCCAAGTATTTGCCTGAGATTATAAAAACATGATAGCCACTATTTAAAATGCACTTTAATGAGTGCATTAAATCTCCCTTTTGGATTACAGACACAAAACATCTTAGTTAAATGAAAAACACATGCAGCTAAAAGCAATAACTTGAAATAGTGAGCTGGGCAGCCCAAAAGATAAAGATTTCATGTCATTTTTCTCTGAAAACAAAGGCCTCGGCCTTATGATTATTTCATTTTCTCATGACACTGAAAGGAGAGAGGGGGACTCTTATGGTGGATTTTTTTTTCAAATGCCTGAAATACAAGCCTTTGATAAGAACACAAAAGCTAGAAGAAATGACAAATCAAACCTTTATATTAAACTCATTGTAAGGCCACAATCCCAGAGAAGAGATAAAACGTACATATGGTTTATTGCAGCTTAGAGTTTGCATGCGTTCATATTGAACTCTGCATCAAAAGTACTTAGCTTATTTCTGACTCTATAATTGTAATAAAATGTGTTGTAAATGAACTCATAGCTATCACTAAACGTTTTATACAAGTGATTTAGCTTTTTCCATATATCCTACCAATCACAGTTATCCATTACTTTGCTTTTATTCTTTACATTGTTTTCCGAAACTAAACTCAGCCTTGGAGAAGGAGGAGGTTCATTTAATTTAATTGCAGGGTATTGGTCATTAACTCACATTTTTTATAGGATGAACATATATCAGAGTAGAAAATATTGGTGAATTAATAGTTTAGGTTTTAATCTGAATTTCTTGTGTCCTGCACCTCTTTGTAAATTCTTACTGCTAAGCAGCTGCTTATTCACTGTCGGAAAGCTGCATCAACGAAATTTCGTTTTGCATATACTCTGTGTATAACAAATGACAATAACATTTGTCTAAGTCTTTTTGTGAGTCAAACAATCAGGCCATTATCAGGACTCTGGAGATTGTAGCTCCTGACTCCTGTTCCTAGCCCATTCTTTTCACAGGGTCAACATTAAGAACCTTGTAGAGGGTAGGAAATAAGCTTTGGGCTACTGTGCTTAATGTTGACAGCCTTCGGCCTTACACACTTCAATATGAGATGGATATGCACATGAAAATGCCTGTCAAATTGGGACTAAAGCTTTGTCGAAAATAACCACAAAAGTTAAAAAAAAATGTAGAGAACTATAGAAACTTTCCATTATGCAACCTAAAACATTTGAACGTGTGTACATTACCACATTAATGGTAAGGAAATACATTAATGGTAATGTACAAACCAGCACCCCTCCCGAGTGGGGTCGCGAGGGGTGCTGATGCCTATCTCCAGCTGTCTACGGGCAAGAGGCGGGGTATATCCTGGACAGGTTGCCAGTGCATCGCAGGGCAACACAGAGACAAACAGGACAAAAAAACATTCACACACACACACACCTAAGGAGAATTTTAGAGAAGCCAATTAATCTGACAGTCATGTTTTTGGACTTGGGGAGGAAGCCGGAGTACCCAGAGAAAACCCACACATGCTCAGGGAGAACATGCAAACTCAAGGCAGAAAGATCCCGGGCAAGGGATCGAACTCACAAACTTCCTGCTGCAAGGCAGCAGTGCTCGCCACTGAGCAGCCCACACATGTGAATAAAAAATGTAGTTTTGTTAAACTCTGTGAGGTGGACTGTGAATGTATGTTCTGTCACGCAAAGGATTTGCGGAAACTATATCTTCTAGAAGTGGCTAGAAACATCAGGTGGTCCCTATGCTAACTGCTTTAGCGCTAGAAATTATTTCCTGGTCCTAGCACCTTCCTAACTACTAGCACTATTCGGTTGCTTGTATAACTCAATTCAAATGAAAAAATATTTTCTTAATCCAAAAGGAAAATGAAATGACAGATGGCGCCTACTGACACACTTAGGCCGTGGCTAAAGTGATTTGAGGTTTTCAAATTAACCCATTGAGTGTGTGCTGAGGAGGTAATTCAGCAATTTGATTCACGTGTGGAGTCCAACTGAGGAAACAAAATCTTCTTTTTGCTGAGATAACACACAGCAAAAAGCTCCAGTGGAGATGAGCTCAAATAATATCAAAGTACAACATAGTTCTACTTAAATATTATTTATACTTAATTTTTGTATTAAGTATATATTGTACGCACCTTCTGTCTTATGTACCTTCAGTTAGACAGTGTATCTATAATACCACCCATCACATTTCACACCTAATACTTTCTTTTAGAACATAGTCGTTGCCACAGGGTCACGTCAGGTTTGCAAGTGAACAAACAGCACTCTAGCAACAAATAATTGTCAGTAGAAAACTGCCTCTGGGAGATTCTGCTGCACAGAATGCTGTTGAAATTGAAAAGTGTCTCTCACAAATCACTTTGAGAAATATGTTCATTCCTGACAGACAAAGAAAATGTGATTACAGTTTCCTGCTCATACTTGGTATTAGATATCTGTGTAGAACAAAATATATTGTTTTGTTGTTTTCGGGTTTTCTTGGTGGGGCATCCAGCAACACAAAAGTATTTTAGTCTCAAATTTGACTTAATAAAATTCTGAAAATGTTCCCTGTGAGTGTTTTTTTTATCCTACTCTTTTAAGAATAAGTGTTGATAGTTCCTTAGTTCCTTAGTTAAGTTCATCTGAAGGCAAAATAAAAATTATGAGTGCCACCCACACAATCTTAAGATGTTTCTACTAAATCTAAAATATTCAAGAAGACAGCACAAAACCACTCTTAATAAAAATGGGGCTGCACAGTGAAGCAGTCGGTAGCACTGCTGCCTTGCAGCAAAAAGTTTACGGATTCGATTCAGGGTCTAGCTGCATGGAGTTTGCATGTTCTCCCTGTGCATGCATGGGTTCTCTCCGGGTACTCCGGCTTCCTCCCACAGTTCAAAAACATTGGGCCGGATCTATCAAAGGTTTGCGTGTATTAAAACGTGAGCTATTTCACTGCGCACGCTAAAAAATTTACAAACTGATCTATCAACAGCGTGCTAAAAGGATTTGGTCTTTAAAACGTGCTAAATAGCGCCTCTTATCCATTTAGTACTTTTTCTGCTATGAATATGCAATTTACACGCAAAAGTGCGTCTTGTGGGAGGAGAACATGTAAATATATTAATTAAGCACTCGCAAAGTGATTTCTCAAACCTGAAAGCAATTTTGCTAACGGTATCTGACTCTATATTTAACACGTTTCAAAAGAAGGTGCAAATGGTCTGTATGCGTAATTGCGCACACATGGCAGCGGTTATTGTCGCAAGAAGGAGACATCGAAATGAAGCAAGGAGACGCAGAGGACGCATTTTTTCACTCCGTGTTAATATTTTTGGAATGAACGAGGAAACGATCATCAAAACATATCGTTTATCCAGCATTGCCATTTTGGAGCTGCAATTCCAGTGATTTGCTCCTCACAGAGCGTCAGCTGTACTTGTTCCTCAATGCTGGTCAGAGGCATCTCATCTACTGTGCCCCCTCCTATTTTGTTCGCAGATGTTTTGTTATATGCCAGTTTTTCTTTGGTTCGCCTTCTAATATCCTGGTATCTTCTTTTTACTTCATCCACTGTTCGCAAGGTTTCACCAACAGCATTTACTTTATTACTGATTTGTTCACATATAGCGTTCCTCTGTGTGACAGGCACACTTCTTTGCTGTAGCTCACTTAAATGTTTGTTGGCTTCATCCACCAACACCTCCATTTCCATGGGGTCAAATTTCCTTTTGCGCCTTCTGCTGTCCAAACTCGCCATGCCGCAAACCACAAAACGCGTAAAAACCATCATTTAAATAGGGCGTCTCCAACAGTTTTGCACCTGTCACCAGTTACGCAATCGCCCTTGTTAAATCACCCGCAAACCATGGTTCAGCCCCTCGCGCAAAATTCCAGTTTGCGAGCGCAAATTACTGCACGCAAAATTGGATCTTGATAAATCCGGCCCATTGACTATTAGTTTAGTTGGCTTCTCAAAATTCTCCTTAGGTGTGAGTGTGGGTGCAAACGGTTGTTTGTCCTGTGTGTCTCTGTGTTGCCCTGTGATAGACTGGCGACCTGTCCAGGGTGTACCTCGCCTCTCGCCCGTAGACAGCTGGAGATAGGCACCAGCACCCCATGCGACCTCAGCCAGTATAAGTGTGACAGAAAACGTATGAATAAAAACAGATCTGACAATTTGCGTCAAGCTTTAACACATGCCTTTGACAAAAAAGAAAACATTTATCTTGGTCTTACCTGTTTGTTCTTGATCTGGTTGTTCCTAATAGAGCACTTTGCTCTAAGTCTGCAGGATTACTAGTTGTTTCAGGTTCATGTTATACAGAACTATCTCTATAGTTATGTTGCTATAAGCTTCAGCTGTTGCAGGAAATTGGGAGCACTTTCCACCATTCTGCTTCACTCTATTCTGCCATTCTGTTGTATTTCTTAGTTCAACGCCTAACTGTATGTGCTCTATTTCGTTACTTTTGGCTTGTAAACTAGCTCAGAGCTTGTCTGCTCAACTGTTTCATTCTTTTCTAGACAGAGCCACCTATGGAGCTAGTTTACCATTACCTTCTCTAAAAAAGAAAGTATTTATGGGTCAGTGCTTCCATGTTCCTTTTGTGTGTATAACTCTATTTCCTAGAACCCCCAGTCAGCCTTGACAGGGGGCCACTCACACTGAGCCTGCTTCTGCTTGAGGGGAGTTTTGTCCCTTCTTGCATGCTCGGTGTAAGGGAGAGCTGTAGAGTCAATGAGAAAATGCATGCAAATATCTATTGCACCCAAATAATTATCCAGGAAGAGTGAATCCTTCTGTTTTTATAGAAAGCCTTTTACAAATCTGTAAAGTACCTTGAGATGACGTGTGATTTGGCATGATAGAAATAAACTGAATTGAAAGTGCATCTAATTTAATTATTAGAGCTAAATTAAACTCACTTCCCACCCTTTTTTTCTAAAGTGGAGACCAGTTGTTTATCCTACAAGTATCAATAAGTCCCCAAAATGTAGAATATTCCTGGGCAATCATCCCCACAAGGTAACAAAAACATGGTCCTACACACCCCACACACAGTCACGTTTCCCTATCCTTGTGGGGAGCTTCCATTGGCTTCCATTCATTTTTAATCCATTTCTACAGCCTTATCAAGACCCTCACCTAAACCTCACCATTGTGGGCAAAAACAGGAAGATCTGTGACAGACCCCATACATTTGGTAGTTATTTCATGAAATATACAACAATTATAAAAAGGCTTAGTGATTGAGAGATTGTTTTGTTTTGTTTTTCTCTTTGTTTTTTGTATTAGAGACACTTTGAATCATATTGAGTTGACTTATATCTAAAGGTTATAGACGTTAACATTTTGTTTACATGATCAAAGATGAGTAGAGCAAACTAAATATAATTGTTTTTCCTGCCATGCTCTGCTAATGTCTATGGCAATGCTGGTGAGAGCAGCTAACTTCCCTGAAACTATTTGAACTCCGTGTTTCGCCATTACTTTTTAAAATGTTGCCTATTGTCTTAAATGGAGTTGTCAGAACTCTCCTACATTTACGGCCGAACCATCAAACTAGAGAATCCTGACAACTTTATTGGCTACAATGGGGCGGGAATATCAGTTGCAACAGTGATGCAATGAGCTTTAGTAGTTCGAGGAAAGTTAGCTGTGTATTCATTGCTACTCACGTAGATTTAAGGAGTTGTAATCCCCATTCCTAAGAACAGGAAATTAGTTTGAATCATTCATATGCAAACTTTTAAGAAAACCTGGCTTTAAAGGCCATTCAACCCACACCATATCCACATTCAAATCCAGCTGCTGGTGGCTTTGCCTTCTTCTGTCTCAGTGTAGTAGTGGTGCGTTTATTTTTAACAGAATGAGTGAGCATGACATGATTGCAATGCTGCTATCATACACAAACAGAAATAATCAATAACACATTTGAAAATACATTAGAAAATTAAGAAAGTGTATTTATTGTGCTATATGTAAAAATGATTTGTTTTAGACTTAGCTTTTAACATGCCAGTGTAAAATCTCAGTCTTATGTGTCACTGCAATCACAAAACGGGCTTAAATTGGAGTCAGCCAGTAAAACTGAGCAAAAGTCAGGTTGGTTGCCTCCAATTAAAGGCCTGTTTTTACATTTTTAAACAAGCTAGATTTGGAATTTAACAGAAATTCAAATTACTTATTTAAATCTTACCAAAGGGAATTGTTACATAGAGTGCCAAAAGAGTTTACATGCCTGAAATTTTTTTAGAACATCTTGAAAACAGTAACAAACTTTTACTTTATGATAAAATAAAGCTGTATTTCTTTTATATACAAGAGTTAAGTAGGGAGATACAATTCAAAATAGTTTTAAAAAACATTTTTACAAGTAAATGGGAAATATTATGAAAGACATTTATATTCATCCCATTTACATTAATTCCCCTTAATTCATTTCTTAGGTAGCAATATTTGTGTATTCAATTAATTACAAATGCATTTAGTTAAATAATCCTTTATCAAACACATTTTAGCTTTATAAAGGAGTTTCTGTTAGCATTCTTTTCTTATTGCAAGAAGGCCCTTTGTTAAATTCATGAAGTGGGCTGTGTCTAAATAAAACTTATATACTTTCCACATATGATTCTCTTTGGAATCATCTCAAAGTCAAAAACACAACCTTGGACTTTCTAAATGTGTACTTTGGTATGAGTATATCTGAGAATCTTGTCCCTGGATTGATGATCTGTCTGTGCTGTTGCCAGCCTCATGTCTGCTGTGTATAGACATCAGCCCTAGTAGATATGCTAGTTGATGAGCTCTAAAGGCATCAATAGTTGACTCTACAAAGTGTTAACTAAGTGAAGATTGTTTTAAATGGTTTAATGTGGAAAGGATTTTACTTGTATTGTATACTTTGCGTTGGTCTATCAGACAAAACCTTAATGAAATATGCTGGAGTTTGTCACAAAATGTGAAAAACCTCAATGTAAATAAGTAGCCTACTTATAGAATAGAATAGAAAATCCCTTTATTATTGAGTTCAGACTGAACCTACAGAGTGTATTAGATCCAACCAAACCTAAATCTACTTTCTCTTTTATCCCTCCTCTGCACAAAAAGCATTAGGATATATTTAAATGTCCATTTAAGCCAAGTAAAAAATGCAGTAATATGTTTGTTGTTGTTTTTTTTAGCTAAAATTGTGAACATACCTTTCATTGTCAGATTGTTCTGCAAGTTTTTGAGCCACCTTAAATGCACAAATTCATATCTTAAATAATTTAGATGAAAAGGGTCAATGCCATCTGCACCACGGGATGTCAAAGCATGTCATGTCAGCAGTCTGCACATCATTCAACTGCCTGACTGATCCTGCACTTGTAGGCTCTGGGACCTCGCCCTGCATTGCATGTGATTGAGGCATGTCATCTCTACTTGATCTCTCCTTTTCACAGTCATTACAGTCATCAGGTCCTTTGAGAACTTCATTTCACGGAAATGTTGCCAGTAAGTTAATTTCAGTGTTAAGTCACATTTTTAACTCATAGTTCTGTGAAAATAATTCAAAAATTGTTGGCCAGCAATAGATTATTCCTCCTTTTTTTTCCAAGTCCATCATTATCTGATTATGTCCTCTGTTTTATCAGTTCGCTGAACAGCTTATCAAATATTTATACAAGCCTCAGTGGCAGAAATAATCTGCTGTTGCAGAGCTATTTTATTTTCATTGATGAAAATATCCATTCAAAGCTCACAATTCTTTATTCCAAATTACTTTAAGAGCTTTTACAAAGATCGCTTCCCTTGCTAAACCAGCTCTAAGCCTACACAGTGAAACCGTTTAAACAATCCAATCTTACAATCATTGCCTCTGGATTACAGATAAAACTCACTCTTATTCATTAAGCCCTGTGATCGTGGAAAATTACATAGTGAAGAAATGGGTGAACAAGTGAGCTGATTATTCAACAAGATAACTTCATTTGGAAGGTCCAACCATGCAGGTTTCCATTAAGTTATTAAAGTGCAGGAAAGCCTTGCAAGTATGGCAGTTTGTTTTTGCTCAGGTTCTCCTTGTATAAATTAATTGCTATACAAATATACAGCTCCTTCTCTAAGTATTCAAACCCTCTGATATCTAGAACTTTGAGACTTAAGGTTTTTGTTCTGATTTTAAGTATAAAATAACACAAAGATGCAAAACTGTGAAGATGAAGGAAAATTACATGGCAGAATGTTTAACACATGAAAGAGATTTGATTTTATTATTTTCTAAAATTGGAAACCTAAGCTGGCAGCCAAATTTATACCATTGTCATGATCTCAGCCACTTTATTCACCTGCTGTACTCTCCCCTCTCTCTAATTATCATTTATCTTATTCACCTGCTTCCTTTGCTATATATATGCTTTAGCCCAGCTATCAGGGCCGGATCATTTGTGTATTCTTAGTTTATTCGTGTTAGTTAATCATGTTTCTTTCACGAGTTTTAGTTAAGTTACTGGTTCATGTCCTGAATCTAGAAGGCCAGTGGATTGAGAGGGTTTGATGTTTGTCTCCTGGTCGTGTCCCGGCTCTTCTACGCTGAGCCCTCAGGGTTTTGGCTCAGGATGTGGGGTGAGCACGGGTTCTGGTCCTTCTCTGCTGAGTCCTCAGGGTTTTGGCTCGGAACGCAGGGAAGGTCAGTTTTAATTCCGGTAAGCCTTGCTCCAAGGTGGAGACCAGTTTAAAGTTCGGCACTTATCCTGGAACCACTTTTGTCTATGTTCTTCTCTACCACTGAGCCTGCCCGTCTTGATCTGTGCGTGTCTGTAAAGGGCGAAACATCTGGACCCGTCTGCATCTGAACCTGCCTTCATGCTCTAAGGATTCCTCTAAGCCTGGATCCTTCTGTTCCTGCTTGGATCGGAACCTCTAATCAAGTTGAGAACTCCTAGATTCCTGTACTGTTCCTTCCTGATCTGTTTTGCCCTGACCTGGATCGGCTTCCGTTCTGTTCTTTTTCCTGTTTAGTGCAATTGCACCTGGCCGGATAGAAGTGAAGAAAAAAATAGCTCGGCTCCGTATTTTGACAGTGAAGGACGGAGAAGACATATCTGTATGATGCGTTCGAAGGAGTAGCGGTGGATGCGGAACAGTTCTCATTGATTAAAATAAGTATGCGTTTGCTCCACACAACATACTGTAGCAGAGCAGGCGGAAACGGAGGATGTGAGATTTGGAGGTACGACATCCTTATACTTTCAGGAGTAGGCTACTTTCTTATGATTGGCTTATACAAAGGAGCTTTGTGATTGGTGGCAAACCATTCCCTGCTTAACAAAAAATGCATTTATGTATTGAGGCACGTCAGGGCAGCCTCAAAAATCCACACACAAATGCAGGGAACTTAAAAGACCACCGGTACTTTGTAATTTAATTTGTAATTGTTTATGGACTAGAAATATTTTGGTGAATCTCGTTCTGTGCGTGTGTGGATCTTGTACTGTGTGTGGGGGGATTTTTTTGTTCCTGTGTGAATCACAGTAACAAGGTAACGCTGTTACTATGGTAACAAACACAGAGGCTGAGTAACCTTGAGCACTTCATAACATGGAAGAGTTTACCTGATTTTATTGATAAAAAACTTAAGAGCTTGTTAACCAGAGTTAACAAACTTAGAGGTTTAATTAAAAATGCTTCATGGAAAAGACCCCTGCAGGCTACGATATAGCTGGCACAGTAAAACCAGATCTGACATCTTGCAACTACGCTCTGCCTCCACATTGTATACTTCCCACTTTAACAGACAAAGCTGGGTTTAAAAAACTTGTGGAAAGTAGTTTTAGTATGTAATAAAACATCAGAGTTCCTTGGCACCCAGACCACAACAGTTTAAGAAAAACTACAGGTCCTTTTTTTTTTAAAAACGTGTTGGGTGAAATGCTTTACTAATAACTAGGTTGTATTTATGGAAATGTATTGTCCAAATTCTTGTGTCATGTGATCAAAGGAGTGTATTTTATTTGGCTTAAACCTGCTTGACTTAAACTGCTGCCGATTGTTGTGGCTTGAATCATCAAAAGTGCAACACATTTTTACATTTGAATTTTTGTAAGTGAAATTTCTTTCATAAAAAAGCTAAGATGATTAGGTTTTTTTTCCTTTAAATCCTTCAATACTACAAACTGATAAATCAGTTATATCTGCATGTCATGTCCTATTTGTAGAGAATTATCCACTAATTTCTATTGGCTTAGAAAACTCCCAAAGAAAAAAGAAAAGTTTTGTGGCTTTCATGGTGATGAGGCCATTTCTTTCCACTGCTTGGTACTAAATGTACTTTTGAAATAAATGAAAAACTATTTAAAATAGAGCTTTTTGTATTTTTCAAAGCCTCATATGTTGTGTGTAGTGTCATTTAAGTCAATATAATTGATAGGGGTTATTTTCATTTTTCTTTTCTTGGAGTTTCATTTTTCCTCTGAGTTTAAACTCACCTGGGCTTAGAGATTTGTCAGAGCTGACCTGAGAAGACCAACATTTCCACTGCCTTAGGCTTTATACATAAACCTTTGTCCTACCGACAGCATCTGAATAGCAAAGACATTAGAGGCATTTATCATCCATCCTGGCCAAATGGGTTCAGTACTTCACAGTAAGTGTTTGGTAGGTACTTCCAATTACCAAAGACACTGTGTTGACCCTCAAGGGCAGGACATGAGGAACGATACAGATGTAAGGAGGTTTTATTCAGTTCAATCAATATGCCTTTTATAGACGATGTGTTTCTGTCAGAAGAACAGTAGAAGGAGCCCTACCCTCTGCACAATAGCAGTGTGTGAATCATAAGAGTGTTATATGTGGATCAGACCACAGGATTTGTTTCTGTTTCTATTCATACCTTCATAACACATTTTCACTTCAGTTCCTTAAAGAATTATTCTATTACTTTCCACAGTGTCCCATTGCTGCTTGAAATAGCTGTATGTTGCACCTACTTAGCTCTATTAATGACCCTGGGTGCAGGGAAACTTTGGATACACGTGTTGCTGTAATTAGCATCCCACAGGTTATTACGGATGTGTTTTGATTGGATTATGGAGTGTTGCCAGACGTATTGTCTGGGAGGCCAACTTTTGAGCTCTTTAGAGCAAAGCACAGGACTCAAGGGTGTCCAGATTAAGACTTGTGGGCAAAAGCTTTTTTCCTGATAATATTGATGCTAAAGGCTTAGGACTAAGGAAATACAAACTTGATTTAAAAGAAATATATACATTTCACAAGATAAACACATAAAAGATTGTTTATTATATAAAAGCTTTTTTTAATTACAAAAATAATCTATTGAGCATTGTCTTAAATAATTCAATTTTAATAAACTGAAGTTTATTGTTCTCACAGTGGAGAAATGTACCTCTACATTCGACTAATCCCCTTGTGGAGCAGTGGGCTGCCATCGTGGGGCACCCGGGGAGCAGTGTGGGGTTAAGGGTCTTGCTCAGAGACCCAGAGTGGCAGTCAATGGGAGTGGGACTCAAACTCAGAACTCAGGATTCTAAGCTCTATGCCTTAACCACCAGCCCACCACCCCCATGAGTAAAATGTCCAATTAATGGCAACTTCAATGACACTCATTAATAATGCTGCTTGGGGACAAAAGGCAACTTCTCACGACCCCCATGCTTTTTTGCAGGGATTCTCAAAACCGCAAAATAGGAAAGAAATATGAATGATCTGATCTCATCCGTCTCACTGCCAAAGGTTAAGTGGATCTGGTGGCTAATCTCAGAACCCACAAAGCCTACAAAACAGAATGTGCAACATTTTTTACAGATTTTGGGGAATCATTTGGAGGAACAAAGACTGGAACCATAAAGGAAGAAATGCCAAAGGCACCCGACTGTCAGGGTTGGTGGATGTTGTTGTGGATCCAAACGCAGAGTAGAAGAGGCAGATATAGTTCTTACAGTTTTAATGGTTAAGTAGATGGTAAATAAACATACATTTAGAAATAACAGGCTGGGAACTCAGGAACCAAAAACTACAGAAGTTCAGGTGAAACACACAAGAAGAAATAAAGAGAATCCAGCAATGAGGAACTGCAGAGGAGGAGTACATATGGGAGACAGAACCAAGAGTGGAGTAATCAGTTAATTAGGAACAGGCGTGGACAGAAGCAGCTAGAAAGGAGCTAAGGAGAAAGAAAGCAAAGGGGCAACTAGAGGCAAGGAAGATTAACCAGGGAAAACATGGTTTAACTAGAACTAGAAAATAAATTAAATAAGGACTAGAAAATAAATTAAATAAGGATAAAGGTGAATAAAACTATGACTACAAAATAAGGAATAACCAAGGGGAAAATAAGAGAATAAGAGAAGAACCTGGAGATAACTTAAGCCATTGAAACATAACCTAAGCATAAGATAAAATAATTTCCTCTCTTATCCCTCTCTGCCACTAACTCAGTCTGCAGGCCCCTATGATTCTGATCCAGCAGTTAGCCTCTAGATGCAAGGCGTGGCCTGTCGTCTCTTCCTGCTCTGTCTCCCTGGGGGGCTTCTTCCATTTCCCACCTTCCCCGTCATGGTAAACCACAGCTACTCTGCCCTTCCTTCAGACCTCTCTCTGCCTGGCAGACAAATCCGATCTTCTGCCGTTCTGCTTCGATCCTTTGCAGTCAGCCTCTTGCTAACCCAGGCCAGCTATAGCCTCTTCCAGTCATGTCCTGTTTGCCAGCAGGCCTCTCAGAGCTACCACTGTGCTATCAGCGGCAGACTGGCACTTCTGCCGCTGTCACACTAATTCCCTGCTGCTTCTGCCTGAGCTCAGGAACGTCATCTCACCTTGTCTCTTTTGTCCAGGTGTATTGTCCCCCCTGCTCTGGGCACCCTGACCAAACAAACATGGGCAGAGGGCAGGAGAAAGATGAAAATGAAAAAACGAAACAAAAATGCATCAACCAGTGCTCCTCATAATAACTGGGCAGTTGCCAGTCGTGACAAGTGTAAATCTAGTTTACAAAGATAATTTTATAAATATTTTATTAGTCTGTATAGGATTGTATATATATGCTTAACTTGCTGCAGTCACATTGTAATGGTGATCTCTACAGCCACTAGTTTGTCAGCTCTGGACTGCCATGGTGCAAAAGATGTCTGCCTCCACAAATGCGAACTGACTCATACGTAATTAAAAAAAGCTATTTCTAAGGCAAGGCAAACAAAAATATTGAGACTTTCAGTTCATGGGGGGTAATAGATAACATACATATAGGTAATATATATTACATTTTATATCAGTAAATACCTGGCATTATTAAACATTGTACCTTTAAATATTAGTTAAGGTATTTACAGTTTAGAAATTTTCCTTGGGATTAAGTTGTACCTTAAGTACTTTTGGTTTTGCCTCAAGCCTGCTCTAAGCTTTGCTCTTTGGGTTTGACCATATTAGTTCATTTTTTGATAAAATAATTAATATGTTTTGTGCCGCTCTCTTGTTTTATTCTTTTGTCACCTTTGTTCAAAAGTGTTTTATTTCTTTTATGTCTGGTTTTATTTGTTAGATCTTTTCAAACAGTTTTGCTCTAACTCTGTCTTATTAACTGCTACCCTTTGTTGTTGGTAACTAATCATCCAAGTCAGTTTACCTGTTTTCAGCCTTTGATTAGCTCATGTCTTAACACTTCAAAAGATTTATTTATTTATTTTTTTTACACCTCATGGGTGGACATTGGTTCCTTGCCTCTGTACCACTCATGACATGTCAGTTTTGAGACCACTTCAGTTTGTAAATATTCTTTTTTTTGTATCCAATACTTCAACTTATATGGGTCCTTCAGAGTTCAACAGTGAGTGGCACTTAGTCTGTTAAAACCAGAAAAAATATGTACCATAGCAGGTTACTGTGAAATAACTTATGTTGTTATTGCATGACTTTATGTTGTTGTATTTGTATTTAGCCACAATCCAATATTAGAATCTCTTGCTCTCTCTCTCTCTCTCTCTCTTTCTCTCTCTCTCTCTCTCTCTCTCTCTCCCTCTCTCTCTCTCTCTAATAAAATAACCAAATAATTTGTATTCTATCTTACTTTTTGCTACCGACTCTGTGATATGCTGTTTATCCACAAGAGATTCTCTTTTATGGATATAAATTACTGGCCACTGCTTTTACAGCTGCACAAAAAAAAAAAAAAAAAAAAAAAAAAACTTGAGAAAATAAACTAGGCTGCCTCTTTTGGGATTTAATCGTCTGCAGTAAAGTTTCAAGACCATTAATAGATATCATCAATTCTAAAGTTAAGAGATAAAACCAGTGAGACTATCTGATGTGCAACAAAGCCAGTAAATATCTTCACAGCTATATGGAGAACGAGCTCCTATGATTGTATTCTTAATTAGAAGCATTTAGGGAGAACTAATTAGACTACACCTCTGGTAATGCTGAGAAGTAGAGGTATAGAAATCAAATTATTAAGACAGTGGATGCGCCAAATGGAAATTTGCGATGACAATATCTGAAACCAATATTGCTGCTATGTCTTATAACCGATATTTACTGATTTCATATATCTCACTACCGTTTGTAGGCTACACCATGAAAAACTAGCCACAGCCCTAACATTGCTTTGTTGCTTCTTTTAAACCCCCACACTCCTGAGCTTCATCATAACTCAGGATGTTTCTTTTCCTTAAAATATGGACTGGAAGAGAAATTGATTCATTTAACTGGCCTAAATAGCAGATTTTGACAAGAGGAATTTTTAGATATAGTTTTATTCAAAGCTAACACTTTTACTCAGTATAACTGGGTGGTTGTGTATTGCAATGTAAGCATTTAAATCTAAATCTGAAAAAAGTTTTTTTTTATGTTGAAGCAACTGAAAAGAAAACATAGCAAAACTGGAAGGCATTCCAGTGTTTCACTGTTTTAATTTATTCAAAGTAGCTGCGTAAAATCTGTTAGAATATGTATAAATGCCTGATTGTGTTATAAAAAAGAAACAATTAAGTTAGAAAGGCTAAAAAGTGTATAATTGGGATCCAAACTTTGCATATCTATAACTTAAACAAATGTGTCTTTTGCCAGATAATGCTTGGTGACAGAAACTTTGCCCAATATTCTACAGTAGTTTCCCAGTTAACAGATCAAGGCTACACCCAGCTGGTATATAAGTGGTATGGAGGAAGGAAACAATATTTTACTGGGCATTAAACACAGCGTCTTTATTCCTCTCATCCTAAACCAAAACACAAACAAACACGCTGTTAGTATGTAACCTCAGAAGCAGAAATATGCTTCATCATTGCTGCAGACTATCAAGGCCATAGAAGCTGGCTGGGACGTAATTTATCATAGACATGTGCTTTTGGACTTCCTAGCTAAGTACTTTGATGAGAGAAATGCAGCACAGATATTGGTCTTGAAAGCAATTTTAGGTACAGTTTCTTTATTTTTTGTTTTTAGTGACTGTATGTGGACACTATTTGTTGACAACTCTTATAAAGGATGTCTAAATGTCTAAAGCCTTAGATGTCGTAAAATAATCGTGCTGTCATATGAGCTAGCATTAAGAGGAAAAAAAAAGCCATATTTTCAGCGTAAAAACATTTACTCAGTGGAGGAAAAACATTTAAATATATGCTTTTAATCAAAATAGGTGATTGGAAAATTAGAGGATGCCCTGCTTGCCAATGTTTGTTGTTGGATTGATCCCAAACACAGGCAAGATAGAAGAAACAGAATAACTTTGAAAGCATGGGACATGAGGAACTACAAGGAGACAACAGGATCTGGGCCTTCACAAAAGCTGATTTCAGAGATTGCAGGATAAAAAATAAATCCAGACTCCACCTAACGAAAACTGTACATCCTGGCTTCATTGGTTTCACAAAGGCCAAGGCAGGCTCCCCAGGTACTGTACATCTACCTCAAGCAAGTTTTCTCTTTATAGGTATGTAGTTTTATATTAATCGTCTGCCTCATCTTTTCTTCCTTCTGTGGTACAATTTTATACATCTTTACCTTAAAAAATTAATCGAATGTGGCAAAACATTATTAAACAGCAAATGTGGTTTTTCACTATTTTGTTACAAAATTATATTAATCTCAGGTTTATATTTTTTCAAATATCATTAGGGAATCCTGTATAAAAAAAAATCAAAAGTAATGCACCTCTTCCAAATTTTTGGAAGAGGTGTAGTGTAATTTGTGTTAAATTTATATATTTTAGAATCCCTCCTTGATGTAGTTGATTCTTATGTGGCCAGGAAGATTATGAAGTTGTGTGTATATCCTTTTAATGCCTGATGCACACTTTTGATGGTGCAACAAATAGTGTCTTTGCTAAGACAGTATTTAAGACACATCTATCTGGCCCATAGTCCATCAACTATGGTCTCAGATTTTTCCCACCCCCTGCGAACGATCCCAAGAAGAGGGAGTTGTTGGTTTCAGGCAGCCGGTCAGGTTGGGAGAGGGCTAGCTGTACAGAATAAATTACTGTGGTACATGATGAGTTCATGAAATTGAGTTGTGGCTTAATTTGGCTCGGGTATCCGGAAAATCCATACTTAATGCCTTATCTTGGTTTTGTGAAATAGGGATCTAGCTCTGAAGGACTTAGGAATACAGCAGGACGTATCTCAGTGAAACAAATATAAAAAGAACCGACTGTAAGGGGGAGTCACAAAGTTAGAAATAAAAGATACAACAGAAGAAAAGCAAATATATTTGAAGGAGGAATTAGTGGAACAGGTGAGCCTAATTTCCTGAATGTGCTGCAGTTGAGCGAGAGCCTGAAGTAAAGGCAAATGAGGTAAATAGCTGATTAACAAGGGAACACAGGTGTACATTAGGCTACAAAGGAAAACACAGAGCTAAGTGATAGAAAGGAGCTACTAAGAACTTAACTAAAACTAACTAAACTAAAGCAGTGCCCCATGAATCACCACATGCTCTCATGTGCATTTCCCTTTTGGTACGTAACTGGAAAATACAAAGTTGTTTCCTATAACATGTCACAAGTTTGAAACTCATAGGGAGAGGGATATTTGACTCTTTTTAAAATCGCTCCAGGTTCTAATTGACCTGCATCATCCCTTACCCTCTAATATGACATTACAGAAGCCGGATTTTATGTGTCTGGATAATCCTCTGTGTTGATTTAAACAAATGATAAGAAATGTTAAAATCCCATTGATTACCTATTTTTAGATTTCTGAAAGAGACAAGCAGACTTTTTTTTATGTATCAAAGTCTTTAAATGAGTTCATTATGTCATGCTTAACTTTGAGGTTACCAGCCTCTGGAGGAGATAATAACCCATGAACCATGGGGATAGTTGGCCTATTGCTTAGAGTAGTGCGCTTGTGCTTTGAGATGGTTGCGGGTTCCTCGTACGATCCCCACAGCCTGCACTGTGGGTCCCCGGGCAAGACCCTTAGCCCCACACTTCTTTCCGGGTGCCGCACAGTGGCAGCCCACTGCTCCCCAAGGGGTTGGGTTAAATGCACAGAGTTGATTTCTCCAATGTGAGATCAGTAAAGTTCAATTATTTATTATTGGTATTAATATTATGATAGATCCTCTATCATACATTGCAGTTTAAACCACAAAATGAATTTATATGTCTTTTCTTTGTGGATATATTTCTGTACGGATTAGATTAGTATAAAAAAAAAAACTCTTTTTAGGGCCTGTTTATTACAGAACATAAAATATTAGAAATACTTTGCTTGTTCAATTTGTTGTCATGATTTTGGCATTGAGGACTAGCTTAATGGTTCATTCCATTCACCTGTCTAGCTCCGCCCAGTTTCTCATCACTGTTTATCTGTGTCACCTGCTCAGTCTCTATTTAACCTGACTTCTCTCAGTCATCAGTGTCAGATTATTCAAGCCTTTGGTGAGAGTTCACTGGCGTACCTGATTGTGTTCTGATTGCCTCATCCTGACCCGCTCTGCCTTTGGACCTATGAGCCTTTCTGTTCTGATCTGTTTGCATGACTTGTCTTTGGACTCCTGCTGGATTCTAGATGTTAACCTAACCTGGAACTGATTTCTGTCACCGTTCTGCATGTCCCTTTGGACCTCTTATTTTCTGGTTCTGAACCCTGAGCACAACCTCTTCACCCTCTGGATTATCCTGCCTTTCTTCATCTGCTTGGATCTGCCCTCCTGCCAGTTCTCTAATCTTCTACGCTTCAGCATCTGGAACTCTCTGTATGTCAACTGCTTCTGAGCCGAACGGCTGGTGTCAACCTCTTTCTCTGGGCACGGACTTAACTATGAAAAGAGGATGGTGACTCATGCATTCATAATTATACTCCATCAAATTATTGTGGTCACTAACCTGCGTTTCCTTTCTGCAGAAGCTCCTGCATTAGACGCCCTAGCAGCTGTACAGCAGATCCGTTTTATAATAAATGCTTTTGAGTAATCCCACTCTCTGTCTTTCCTTGAATACTGGGTCTTCTGTTTTGAGCCATGACATTTGTTTTGCTTTCCTTTTAAATGTTATCTTTATTGAGATCTTTATATTCTCAAATTCCCTCGAGCCACAGATTTCTTTATGTTATCATCTTTGTTTCAAACAGAGGAAGCATGTTTACTCATATTGGGAACAAGAAATCTTCCCTCCAGAGTTACTCTACAGAGCTATATTAATAGGCTTAGAGCTATTTATTCTGAGCCACTAATCCAACCTTGTTTTCAGGCGTTGCTCACCTTTACAGAAAAAAAGAGAGCGGTTAGACAATTTTCCTAAAAATAGTCAAAAACAGCTTATATATATCATTGTAAAATTAGCCACTGTACAAGCGAAATACAATTAAGTGAATATAAAACAGAAAGGAATAAGTAGGTTATTCTGTGGTTTAGTGTGTGCAGGCTAAAAACAGACACGACTCCCTGCTGTTGCATAAATAAACAATTGTACCATTATGCAGATCTCTTACAAAAAAAACAGTTGAGGCACATCTCGTTCTACTAAACCTACATCTAATTCTGCCAATATTCTTCTCTTGAGAGCAGAGTTCTCCGCCAAATGTGCTGCAGGCAACTGCATGCCACAAGTCCTCTGATCAGTGCTGAATGGCCACTGATTTAAGATGAAGTCTGAAAAGAGGTGTGAAGTAAATGAATTTTATACACCAGTAAGCTTGAAAACTCAGTTCTGACCGAGCAGTCACTCTGATTGGGGTTGACGGCTGGGCAACTGGGCCATGCACATCCTACTCAGCAGAAAAAGGTTTGCTGCAGTGTCACACATACCCCAGGCATGTTTGAATCCAGCGTACAGGAGTGTGTTCACAAGCTGCGACATTGAGCATTCATCTTTTTCTCTTTAACAACTCCTTGCTTGATGGGAATTCTGTAAATTCTTTGACAGAGTTACTCCTCAGCATCTCCCCACAACATTCTGGCCTCCTTCTCATAAACAGCGTATTTTTCACTCAGACAGCTGGTCAATGTTGGCTTTGATTGTATTTTTTGCTGCTGGAATTGAGCCATCAGTCGACGGCAGTGGTGAAATATGAGCTGTTTGAAATAAACTAGTAAAAGTGACACAGAGATCATTACAGTGCTTTACCTCAGTCACCTTTACTGACCATAAATCACCCAAAGTGCATCCTTTGACTTCAGGCTGATGGGAGTTAGATGTTTTTCACACAGAAGGGGAATTTGTGACAGTTTTCAAACATGATGACAGTCCAACCCCTCTGTTTGGCCAAATTAAGCTTATGCTGCTCAAACTATTTATAAAGGTGTTTTTTTCATTTATGTTGTCAATTGAGGACAACCCTATAATTCACAGATGATTTGGTATTTAATGCTCCTGTCAGTAAGCTTTCATTAGGGGGTTGTTCCCATATTCTAAGGGGTATATCTTTTTCTAGCCTGGAAACATTGTGTGTTTTATGTGCCATTATGTGTTTTCAGAATAAGAATGTAGTTGTATTTACGAGAGATCAATTTAATTTTGATGAGCTGTACAAAAAAAATCTCATGCGTTTATTGGTCATACAGTATATCATAACATTTACTCACTTGTCGGAGAGACAAGCACGATGTTAAGATCTTCCTGGTGGAAAAATATTTTCTTTTTTTTAGCACATCAATTCTTTTTTCTGGTCCTCTCTGCCCTGCCATGTCTATAGCTGGAAAGTCTAATAAGGGAAAGGAGGATAAAAAGCACCCAAGGAATGAATCAGGACCGAAATACGAAAGGTAGCCAGGCTATGGCTGCTTATTCAAGCCCTGGTCATTATTTGCCAATTGGATGATTAGGAATGAATCAACTAAGCTATCAGCTGATATAAAATGAAAGGAATTTGCTACACAATCAAGTGTGCCCTGGCTAAAGATGCCTCTGGGGGCTTGCTGTAGAACTAAATTGGATTATTTTGTAATTATATGATAAACCGAGAAAGCAGAAAAAAGCAAACGATTTCTTTACACACTTTTTTTTTGTTCTTTGAGGTGATCATTAAGACACCAGCTTTAGGAAACTGATAACAGAGGTTGGAGAAATAACATTTTTTAAAAGCTACATTTGCATCAACTAACCTGTTTGTAATGTGATTGTGATCATGCCATTAGAACAAAAAATGCTTTTCATTAATTTCATAACTGGTGTGCACAAAACATTACAGGTTTCTCCTGTAGCATACATTTACACTGCACAAAAACTTGCATAAGGTTGCAAATAATATATTCTCTTTATAATTTTATGACATTTTAAATCAGTTTTGTTTGCAAGCACATCCTACTTGCAAATAATTACTTTAATCTGGATGCTTCTTTAAGTTTTTTTTTTTTAGCAATGCAGGGCTATTTTTTATATTGACGTAAGAATGAAATCTTTTAAGAGAAACGGTTGTTGATAAACAGCATAACAGCCTATAGCTACATTTAATTAGTCAGTGAAACTACTTTCCATTTTCTGTTCATTATAACCAATATTGCAGTTCATCATATAGTCAGAAATTCCTCCAAGGCTCAGAAACTGTAATCTCCTTGCAATCCCATAATAGAAAATGGCATTAATTATAAATAATAATAATAATAATAAGGTCAAATTGTATATATTGTGATTTAGTGCAACACTAATTGAAAATTTTTGTCTACTTATCAAACCATAACTAATATCAGAAGAGTCCTTTGCAAAAATATCCACATCACCTTTAGCATTTTAAATGTGAAATATTTTATTGGGAGTTTATGTGATAAAGCAACACACAATATTTTATTTTAGGTGCGAGGAAGTTGCAAGGAAGTTCATTTCTTAAAAAAAAAAAAGTTTATTAAAGGTCAGTAATATGGTGTGTTTGTACGATGCAGTATTAGGGCCAGGCCACAGATTTTATTTTATTTTATTTTATTTTATTTTTTTGAGAAAAAAGTTGTAATATAATGAGAATTAAGTCATCATACCACAACCTGTTTCATAGAGAAAGCTTCAAGCTCCGACTACGCTGAAAAAAATAATGCAACCGCTTTTGGCATTTACTTAATCATCTTAATTTATTTTAACACAATTGTTTTATGTTAGCAGGGTAGGATGTAAAACAATTGTGTTAAAGTAACTAAATATGATTAAGTAAATGCCGAAAGCGGTTGCATTATTTTTATTCTCGTAATGTTAAGACTTTATTCTCGTAATGTTAAGACTATATTCTCGTAATAGAAAAAAAAAATCTCTAGCCTGGCCCTAATACTCCGTCATAGTGTTTGTGTCCAGTCCTGCTCTGTCAATAGTTTGCTTAAACACTTTTGGCTT
>NW_015151236.1:113225-114350 GCF_000732505.1 Cyprinodon variegatus | reverse complement strand
AGGTCTGGATTTTGACTAGGCCAGTCTAACACATTTGAAACCACTCCATTATGACTCTGGGATAATGTCCAATTGAACAGTTAACATCTGCCACAGTCTGAAGTCTCTCATCCTAAAAAAAGGTTTATAGTTCCATCGGTCTTCCCATCAACTCAACAAGCTGCCCCATCAGTTCTAAGTATAAAGCATCCCCACAGAGTGATGCTCTTATCAACTTGAAGAAGAGGAGGCTTTACTGTCACTGAATAGGAGAGAACAAAATGTGGTTTGGCAGCATTTCTTGTAAGCAGCATTGGTGTCATTTAGTCACTCTGGGGATGATATGCAGCGTTAGTTATCAACCACACATACAGTATTGATATGCAATAGGAAAAAGCATATCATTTGTCTTTTATAAGCACCCACATGTTTATTGTTAAACTGCAAACTATTTTTTGGAATTTTTAACATTACATTTCTGCCACATTTTCATGAACTCTAACCATAGGTTTGTTCACCTTAGCTATGGACATTGCAGTTTCTTTAGTCACCATGGGCCTCTTGGCTGTTTCTCTGATTAAAGGCCTGAACAGACCGCTACCGTATGACTTTTTAATGTCTGATCTGATTTTTTTCTATGTCAAACTGACTGCGTACAGAGAGANGTGAACATCCAGGGGCAGGACATAGAAACTGTGGAGAGTTTCAAATACCTGGCTGTTTACGTCAATAACAAACTGGACTGGACACAAACGCCCTGTATAAGAGGGGCCAGAGACGCATCCACCTTCTGAGGAGGCTGAGGTCCTTTGGAGAGAGCTGGCCCCTGCTTAAAACCTTCTATGACTCTGTGGTGGCATCAGCCCTCCTCTACGCTGTGGCCTTCTGGGCCCCTGGTAGCGCAGAGTGGGACTGAAAGAGGGACTGTGCAATAACCTGTTTCTATACATTTGAAGGCCAGTGCTTTAACTATGTATATATGTATATACATATATATAATATATATATATATATATGTATATACATATATATTATATATACACTCACCGGCCACTTTATTAGGTACACCTGTCCAACTGCTCGTTAACACTTAATTTCTAAGCAGCCAATCACATGGTGGCAACTCAGTGCATTTAGGCATGTAGA
>NW_015151236.1:106413-111469 GCF_000732505.1 Cyprinodon variegatus | reverse complement strand
GACAATGACCTGGATGACTGAGAACCTTCATCACCACATATAAAAAGTTATTAAAAATAAAAAAATGTAAAAAACACTGTAGCAGCTGTAAAGCAAAGCCCAACTTCTTGAGTCTTTGCAGCATCTCAAACTAGAACAGATAGAGATGTTTTATAGGTTTTTATTCAAGATATAATGAGAACTATATAACTATGTAAAAGCTATACAGGATGTGCAACGGTTTATCTGCTGGCTGAGTCAGTGAGAGGGGATTCTCAGATAGAGATCTGTGAAGTTTGTTGAAGTTTTTGTTTTTCTTTTTTTTTTATGAAAAGGGTAGAGAATTATGATGTGCTTACGTGTAAAATAGTATTTAAAAAAAATATTTCATTCTTTCTTTTTGAACGGGTTTGTCCTGCTTGCTACATGCTGTATAAGCTGTGAGTCTCCAAAAACCTTTTCAACGTGCGGTTAACAGGTTTTATTTAGGATATTCCCCTAAGCGGATGTGTTTTAGTTTGTTACTGCATCTCTTCCTGTCAGAGCTATCAAATTGCCACTAAATTGGGGAAATTTCACAGGGTGTAATATTCTCATTGCTCAGCTTGTCAGTTCAGATGGGCAGCCATGTGAAAGTCGGTTTGAGGCAACACCTTCTCCTTCAATTTCCAGGTGTATGAACTGAAAATGTCCTCTAAACCTTTGGATAAATTGCTTTATAACACAACCCCACATTAAAGTCTCCATAGTGCTTACGCTGACCAGTCTGTTTTGTTACTTGGTCTTCATGATGCTGTTTGTAGAGGTAATGATTATTTGTTATCTAACAGACCTCTGAGGTTAATTCTGAAGGTGTGTTAATTTTGTGCTGGGTATTTTTTTTAAGGAATGTAACACTTTTTGAGAGCCAGTGTAAATGGATTATACCATTATTTTAAAACATATTCTAGGGAGAGCTAGATACACATATTAAGGGAACAAGGCCTTTCCTCTAGCTGCTGTTTATATAATACATGAGCTCTCTTCTTAGTTAGTATGATACCAAATATAATTTCTAATTTAAGAGATAAAATATAGACGAAATGTCAAGATAGGTAAAGGTCTTTCTGCAAATGTCTCTGTCTGAAAGTATGTAAAACAAATACAAATCCAGAGAGAAGTCACTCTAAATTTATTCAGTCTTCTGCTGTGTGCTCTAAATAGCAGCCACTAGCAACTCTAAGATCCAGCATGTATGTTAAACTATGCAGAAGATAATCAGATCTGAAATATCAACCCTCTTCTTTTAAGAGGCAACATGAAGGCCAGCGGTGTAGTATCTGAGTTCTATATCACTCTATAGAATTTAACACTTTTTTTGTGTTTCATAAAAAAAAAAAACCCAACAAAATACTGGCTGAAAAGTGTTGAATGTGACACTAACACGCTTTTAATGTCATGTGTCTCTCATCTCTTTCGAGCATAAGAAAGGTGTGGCTCACTTGAACCTTTAACTCACTGACACTGTCTAGATGTCTTTATGCCCAAGGTTTGTACACGAAAAGATTCTCAGGATAAGAGAAATACTCAAATTATTCCCCAGGTATAAATTGTTTGCACTCAGATCTTAAATAAGTATAAAGCTGTGATTTCTTTGCTCTTTTATTTTCTGCATAAATTCATTCTTTTTTACTGCCCCCTGCTGTTTCTTTTGCCACAATCATTTGTGAAACATGACTTATAAGCTGTTAACAATGATTAGGGTAGCAGTTTCTGGGCTTAGGATGGGTGTTTAAAATCAGCCCGAATTGATGTAGAGTATGGCAGGTTTTTTACGCTAATGTGACACATATTTACAGCAGCAATGAAGATAGAAAGGAGAAGGTCCTCTGTCTTGTATCAGAAAGTAATAAAGAACTAGGAGAAGCAGAAACTTTTTTTTATTACTGTGTTAGTTTTTCTTTATTGACAAAACAACAGAAATGCTTGCAGAGAGGGAAGTTTATTTATATGGCACATTTCAGTAGCCAGACAATTGAAAGTGCTGTCTGAGAAAATTATGAAAAACAATTGTAAAAGTACATTGTAGTGACATCAAGCTAAATAAATAAATAATGAACTCAAATAACTAAGGAGTATGAAATAAATAATTAAATAAGATGATTCTTAAAAATTATGATGGAATGATCAAGAGGATTAAAGGTAAGTTGGTGGCAAATTTAAATGATAATGTTTAGATAGCACAGTTAAAGGCCACTCTAAACAAATAAGTTTTTAATTATGATTTAGTTAACTATTTTTAACAGCTTTCACAGATTTCTTGCAGTTTTTTCTAGATTAGAGGAACATAAGAACTGCAACCTGCCTCTCCATGTTTGGTTTGGTTCTGGGTTTGCAGAGCAGGTTTGAGCCAGGGGACCTGAGTGGTTTCTGTAATTGATTGACTCTCAAGTCTGTGATGTTTACTGGTGTTTAGCCAGTTGGTGATTTGAACTTCTAGTGGTCCAAAAAGCTACTTCAGATATGTTTTAATTTGATTGGGAACATTTTGGGACATCCACGTAGGAATTTCTGGTAAGCATTCACCTAGTGTTTGAATGGCTTCATGTTGACCTAGTGACAATTCTTGGCTGTGTGTCATCTGCATAATTATAAAAATCTATGTTATTTTTGATTGTAAGTTTAGTCAGGGTTGTAATCTGAGTGAGGGGGATATAGATGTTAAATAGGAGAGGGCCTTAAGGTGGAACCTTGGGCAACGCCAAGTGTTTTTTGTTGTGTGGGATGTAAAGTTATTTACTTACACTAACTTACACTAAAAGGTCTCAGTCCTTTATAACAATCAAGTGCTGCACCAGAAAGGCCAACCCAGCAGTCCAGGCCCTCCAGAGAAAATGAGGAAATATAAACAGTATAAAATGCTGCTCCAATGTCCAATACTACCAGCACTGTGGTTCGTTCACAGTCTGCATTGATATAGATACCATTTAATACTTTGACAAGGACAGTCTCTGTACTATGGTGGACATAGAAGCCTGGCTGTAAGCAACCAGCCATTGTTAGGAAGTTGTTTAACCACTAAAGCAAAGTTTTTTTGATTAGCAAGAACAGTGCAGAGAGAGCTTCGTGGAATGGGATTCTATGGTCGAGCATCTGCATCCAAGCCATTCGGGACCAAGTGCAATGCAAAGTGTTGGATTCAGTGATGCACAGCACATCCTACTTGACTCCAGAGCAGTAGAGTAGTGTCCCATCGAGAGACGAGTCATGCTTCTACATCTGGAAATCCGTTGGACGAGTCTGGGTTTGGCTGTTGCAAGGAAAACAGTACTTGTCTGACTTAATTGTGCCGAGTGTTGGTTTTCAGAAGCTGGGACAATTCCATGCTCCTTACTTTGTGACAACATTTTGGAGCTGGCCCCTTCCTCCTCCAACATGTGGACCAGTGCACAAAGCAAGGCGGGTAAAGACAAGGATGGCAGAGACCAGTGTGGGTGAACATGACTTGCCTGGACAGAGTTCTGACCTAACAAAATATTTTGGGGATAAATTAGAATAGAGACTGGGATCCAGGCCTTCTCGTCCTACAAAACTGAGTGACTTCACATCTGTACTTCTGGAAGAATTGTCAAAAATTCCCATAAACACTCCTAAACCTTGTGGACAGCAAGAGCAGAAGCTCTTCTAGCCCCAAATGATACCATCATATTGAAACCTTATAGATGAGGAATGGAGTGCCACTAAAGCTTATATGTGAAAGACAGGTGAGCGAATACTTCAGGCAATATCTTGTGATGTATAAATATATATAAACAACTGATCCCTTACTCACCTCTCGCACTCCTGGATGGGTGGAGATATATATCCTATCCTATATATCCTCTAGAGATATATAAACATATAATATATCACAATAGGTTTGAATACCTCACTTTGGGTTTTTCTAATGGGTCACAATAAGGGTTTTTGGCCCATTCGGACACTATTTCACTGGCAGCTTAGGAGAAAACAATACCTTGTATTGTTTTCAGAAGATCTATAGTTTTCTGGTTTTTATGCTTAATTTAAGCAAATCTGTCTTGCAGGGGAATCCATTATTTCTAGCTTGCTCACTCCTATCGCTTGTTATGACAGCCTGCTGTCAAATTCACAGGTAAGTGACCACGATCATCTGACGGCGGATGATTATTCGAGTGAGTCACCTGGTTTAACAGTTCAATCCATCCTCTCCAAGGAAGGCAGGATCCGGTTGATTGAATGCCAAATGAGCTGCGGTGCAGAGCCGCCCAGGCTGTCCAAGACGCTGCAACCTCAGTGAGCAAGCAGAAATCCGATCCAAGTCAGGGATACAGATCAGACATGAACAGTTCTGGAATCCAGAAGTCCGCAGCCCAGTCAAGGGTTCCAATCCACACAGGAACCGGCAGATCCGGGAATCCACAGAGTGTGAGGGCAGGTTCAGAGTTCCACACATTGACCAATGATCTCAGACAAAAACTGACAAATGCAGACAGGGAGGCAAAGTGTTTGAATGAAAGAGATAAGACATGGTACCAGGAATAATTGCAGAAACTTTAAACTGGTTTCCACCTAGGAACCAGGCTTACTGGACTTAAAACTATACTCCCACATAGGAGCCTGGACATGATCAGGAAACAAGAAAAACTCTAAAACCCTCTCTAACCACTGGCCTCCGGGAATGGCAACATGAACCTGGGAATAACTAAAACAATGATCTGGCAACGATAGCTGAGCTGAGCCCAATAAAAAGCAGCAGATCCAGGTGGATAAGATGGGGAATGATCAGGAGCTGGGCAGACATAGGCAGGTGAATGACATGAACAATTAAGGTCTGTATTTAGGTCTATCATGGGAAATCACAGTTTTTTTTTTCCTTCTTTTTTGAATAGCTAAATCACTAGGCTGAACAAAACAGATTTTAAACTCGGACTTAACCTGAATACATGTTACGATTGTGTTAGTCTTAGAAAAAACTGTGTAAACTGGGCAGTGTCTACCCTCTTTTTGATTTATGAATTAAATGTCCAACCATGAAGATTTTTAAGTGTTCTTACCGTTGGGTGACTTATTGGGTAAC
>NW_015151236.1:90947-104926 GCF_000732505.1 Cyprinodon variegatus | reverse complement strand
TTATGAAGCAGACAAAAAAATATATATAAAAAAAATTATTCAACAGATCTAAGAAATAAAGAAAAACCCCAGAGATATATCACACTTAATGATATCTATCAGGCTGGAAAGGATTACAAATACGTTTCCAGTAACTGAGGTGAATCACTGTAAATAAAATAAATTAATAAAAAGGCTGAATTTATTTAGCACTTTTCTTGTCAAACAGAATACTCATACTGAATATCTTTACAGCATAGCAACATTTACCGAATCACACTTTATATAACAAAACACAAATGTGTGGCAGAAAGAATCCACTTTACAAATTATGGCAAAGTGACTCCTCTGCCCTCTGAATCATAGTCCTACAATGGAAACCATTGAATAAGAGACTTATGCTGTTGGTCACAAAATAACATAGAGCAGCATCTAAAGCTTTGAAAGCTTCAATCCCTTCAATTAAAGTCATTAGTCATAACCCAGCACTGAAAATATTTCAGTGATGACAAAGGCTTGTCTCATGTTCACTATAAAACATTTAAAATGACCCCCAAGAATTTTGGAAAGATATTTTCTAAACTAATGAGATAGAAATAGAGCCTTTGAAGTTGTTTTGTTACATCTGTTGTTATAAGTATATCAGGAAAACTCTGACATGATAGTGGTAGTGTAATGTCTAAAAACTCATCAAGTCATTATTCTCCTCTTTAATTTGAAATCTATTTGTTTGCTTTTCAAACCTGATTTGCAGACTGGTTATTCACCAAAGACAATGATCAGAAGAAACAAGTTCACCTCTGAAAAAAAGAAGGCTGTTTAAACTCAGAAAACCTATGGGGCTGAATTGAAACTATTCTATGATGTCTTCAGTATTGAGGTACTGCAGGGGGGTTATTTAAGATTTCTTAATTTTAATCACAGGTAAACACACAGTAATTTCTGCATTTTTTCTTAAACTAAATATATATATATATATATATGTATATATATATATATTTTTATATCTGTTACCAAACATTTGTATTAAGACTTGTTAACTTTGAAGTTATTCTCAATTTATTTATCTTGCTGTAAGTTATCTGGCCAAAATAGGTTCTTAAACCCTCTCAGCTTAATAGATTAAACCTGAACCCTCAACAATCTGATGTCAGTACCTTTCTCTTAAAAATTAATTCACCCCCACCTCATTGCCCTGAAGAGGTCTTCAGGGCAATGAGGTCCTTACTTCACCTTTCCACTAATACTGAGGTCCTGCACTGAAAAACTGTCATAGAGAACAGTAGAAATGTCCCCCCAAGTCCCCTGTAGCACCCTACCCAACCAGTTATAAATTCTTTCCCCAAGTAAGCATCATAATTTGAGAGCAGCTCTTGTATTTACCTTATTTTGTCCTAGTGGTTTGATGATTTAAAGTATTTAATTGTATCAAAAATCTTTAATTAATTCTTGAAATTATGGCATGGAACAATTTCTCTCTATAAAAGAGTGCTTGTCAGTTTAAACATGTTGCAGGCAACAGATGTTTGAATATGTAAAAATATTTTCAACCCACCTAACTCCTCCAGAAAAAAATGAAACTAAGAAGCAAAATAAAAAATGTCTTTCATTCTTCTTTCATACATAAGTCATAAGCTGTTTGCAACATTAACAGACAAAATTCTTAAACTAATCTCTTTATGATGGGAGACATTAGACTGGATAGTTAATACCAGTTCTTTTACTGCTGTGTGAAGCTATTGGAAATGTGTGTTGTCAGATAGCAGTAATAAAAGTTACATTTCAAAAGCCAAATGTTCAAATTTATTTGGAAATTGACGAGGAAAGACTAAGTTATGCGCAGATGCTTCTTCATTCCTCTAACTGTCAAAAGATGATAAAACTGTGAATAATTTCTCTTAGATCTATGAATCTCATCTTGGTAATCACACCCAGCTAAAAAAAAAAAAAAATTCAACTTGACAACATTACTGCTGTACTTCTACAGCTTAAAAGAGCTGTCATACAGATCATCCTACAGATTACTGACAGGAACATGTTTTTATGGAGCAAGGGGTCAAGACTGCCCAATGAATTAATGAATAGACTCGATTTTCTAAATCCATTAAAAAGATAAGATTGTTTAGATGTTAATGGCCTTTTAGAGAGTTCATTGCAGAATGGTTCATGAAAAGATGCATCTTTTATCACTAGGACATTAGAAATCAAAATTGTGCTCTCCAGAAATATACCCTGAAGGCAACAGTAAGAATAAAGGTAGGAAGACGTTGCTGCAAAAGATTAACTGTCTTCTCAAGGAATAGATACTGTGTATTTGAACTTGAATTGTGTCAGAGTTAATTTAAAGGTAACAATTTCTCATTATTACTGCTTGAAAGTCATGACTGCATTTACATATGTTATTATTGGTGGATTATTACCTCAACTAATAATCAGATACATTTCCATAATCAAAAAACTCAAAAAAAAGATAGTACTAACACATGGAATAACACGTGTTCCCATTGCTGGCACTTCAGTGTGATTGAGAGGAGGAGGTGATCAAAACAACTGAAGGTTTGCAGTACTGTAGCACAATGCAGGACCATGCATGTGCACCAGCAGCACAAGAAATGGTTTCACCATCCCTAAAAAAGGGAAAAAGAGAACTTAAAAGACAGCAAAACCGGAGACATAAAAAAAGTCGGACAGGCCAGTCCGCTTTCAAAGCCATGGCAAACTCTGGCTTTTTGTCACAGCTTGTAGAGACTTCTATTTGGATGAAACGGTTACATCTGCATTGTCAAGGTTTTTTAACACACAGAGGCTATCGTTATATATATACATATATACATACATATATACACATATATATATATATATATATATATATATATATATATATATATATATATAAATAAAATACAATATGTATTTGAGGCAGTGACGCCGCTGGGGTTTAGTATTCGTTTGAGTGAAATTTCCTCATTACACAGCTAGATGATAGTAATTCTTACACAATATCACTATAAAAAACACATTTAACCAATAATTTCAGTTTTTTCTTTTTTTTACTTTAAAACTTATATGATAAACTTTTATTTAATCAATGAAAGAACATATGAACCTTGCAGTAAAAAAACCCAAAAAAATACCAAATATATAACAGCAACTTTGAACACGGTTAAATGTAACAATCTACTTTCCTATACAGAAATAAGGTAAGGAAGTCCACTACCCTGTGAGAGCTATTATTACAGTTGCTGATCCTCAACAATGACAGGAGTCAACTGGTTTAGGCATTTAATTTGGAGTGTCATGACTTGGCACCTCAAGGCTGGGTTTTACTCCATGTTGCTCTAATTTTTTTTGCTCCACCCTGCGTTCATTACTTCTAATCAGATCCCCCTTTTCCTGCTATCTAAACCTCCGGATCCCATTCTCTGGTAACAGATTATTCGAGCTTCTAGCGAGACTAACTCTAACTGTTCCCTGTGTTTAGTTCTCCCTGCTCTTGGCCGCAGGCTTTCCTGTGTAACTGGATACCTGGACCTTCTCCCCCTGAAAGGAAATACTGAGTTCACACTGAGCAGGGGAAAACCTCCACATGATCCGTTCAACTTCCCATCGGCAATCCAAGTGACAGTTGCTCCATTACTCCTCCGGGTCCAACGTATGTCTACCTGTCCGCTCTCCAACAAGTTCCCTATTCTCTGGATAATCCCATACTGACTGGATTCAAGGATTGACAAGAGCCCCCTCAAACATGAGTCTCTCTCCAACATAATTCAAATCGCAATCTCAATTCCCACGGTCCCTGAACTGATCTCTGTGATCTTCCCTTCTGACTTTCCAGTTCCGGTTTATCAGTTCACTGAGTTCCAGATCCAACCTCTGATCTCATACCACAAATAAACCTGTTAAACTTTTTCTCCTGTTCTCTGAGTGGTTTCTCGGCATTTGGGTCAGAATCGTTAAACCGATCATGACATTCAGCATGAAAGGTTTGACAGTTGGTCAGTAAAGGTGTGGGGTGGCATTACGTTGGAGGACCGAAAAGCTAGCATGACTGCCATTAGGTACTGGGATGAAATCCTCAGACCCCTTGTGAGACCATATGCTGGTGCAGTTTACCCTGTGTTCCATCTAATGGAGGACGATGCTGTACCTCATCGGACCTCATTTCGCTGGAGTGTGTCAGAAGTTCCTCTAGAAGAAGGCATTGAAGCTATAGACTGGCCCGCCCATTTTCCAGACCTGAATCCGATTGAGCTAATCTGGGACATGTCTCAATCCATTCACTAACGTCCTGTTTCATGGCAGATTGGACGTTAGTAAATAAACAGTAAATTGGTGCTTTACTATAGTCAAGCACTAATTTTACAGTAATTGGTGTTTAGTCCAGGTCTCGGAGTAGATCCCTCAGGAGACCATCTGTCACCTCATCAGGAGCATGCCTAGGTATTGTAGGAAGGTCATACAGGCACGTGGAGGTCACGCACAATATTGACATTACATCAAGGTTGGATCAACCTGTAGTGTGTTTTTCAACTTTAATTTTGTGTGTGACTCCAAATCCAGGCCTCCATTGGTTAATACATTTGATTTCCATTAATAATTTTTATGTGTGATATGCCAACAGATTCAGCTTTTTACAGAACAGCGTATTAAATGAGAATATTTGATTCATTCAGATCTGGGATGTGTTAATTAATTGTTCCCTTTATTTTTTGAGAAGTATACTATTGCCTGTTTTTACATGAAAATTTAAAAAATCAGTTCATTTCACAATGATTCAGTGTGAAAGACCAAGAAACTAATTTAAAAGAAAGGGAAGGAAAATTACATGTGTTTTGATTTTTTTTTTTTTTTACACAAATTGGGATTTAAACTGTCTAGTGTGCATTTTTATTTAATTGAACTTTATTGATCTCACATTGGAGAAATTTACCTCTGCATTTAACCCTTTCCCCATGGGAGCAGTGGGCTGCAATCGTGTGGCTCCCGGGGAGCAGTGTGGGGTTAAGGGTCTTGCTGAGATACCAAGAGTGGCAGTCTGTGGGAGTGGAGCTCAAACTGAGAACCTCAGGATTCCAAGCGCAATCTTGGCGGCCTAGCCTAACGACTAGGCCGCTAAGATTACATTTGTCCAATAGCCCTATATATTGAATCCAACTATCTTCAGAGTTTAACAAATTAGTGAATAGTGAGTCAGAGTGAGTCTAGCTTTGTGTAGTTTAGTGTCAGTTTAAATAAAAATTATTTATTAAAGGCCTTATGGGGTTTATCAGAAAACATTAGTCAATGAACGGGCTCAGGAAAGTCTAAGAACCGTAGCAGTCAAGTCAGGTACAAACAGGAGAGAGAGTTCACGGCTGCACTGGGTTAAAACAAATCAGTTGTGAAGATCTAAACAAATTATATGAAACCTAAACTTACTGGCTGGAAAAAGATCATTTACCAGAGAAGCAACTGATAAGTCTTTAGTGACTCTGAAGGAATGCAGAAAAGTGTAGTATAGGAGAAAAACTCATTTTCACAGTACAATTGCCAATTTGGACTTAAGTGAAGGATGAGAATAAGAAAGTCATTGTTGAAAGAAATGTATCATAACTTCCCTCTTACATTTTCTAGAGTGGGCACAGGAAACATGTCAAAGGATGTTTTTAGATTAAAATAGAAGAAACCTTATAAGCTCACAAGTAAACCTGGAAATAGAAGCATCAAAATAAAGACAGACTGATGTAACTACCAGTGTGCTTTACAGGTTTACTGTAGGGATGTTTTTCTTTAGTAGAAAGAATAACAGAAAAACAGTTTAGAGTTAATATCAAGAATGATGCAACTAAATACAGTATATGACAGTCCTGGAAGAAAACGTGTTGAAAGCTGCAATAGACTTTAGACCGGGGTGAGGTTTTCTCCCTCCAGCGGGACACAGGGATTAAATATGCAGCAACAGTGGGAAATGAATTGTAAGTAAAGAGTGTATCATCTGTTTATATTGGTTCTGCTAAGGTCTATACTATAGTAGACTCTAGAATGTGGAGCAAGATTACAAAATACCATCAAATTCTAAATACAGATCCCTGACTTTTCTGAATTGCATCAATGTTTGTATTAACCTCCATGGTTTCCCTGGTGCCAAATCCCCTGCTGTGTGACTGACAGTTGTTAAATTCAAAACACAGAGGCATAGCAAATTACACATTTGAATCCTATCGGATCTGAGTCCTGGATCAAGGTATGCATCTGGGCTGTGTAAAAAAAATATTTTACCTCCACATAAATAAAACGCTGAAGTATTCATGCTAAACTGCAATCTTGGTGCAGATTAGCTTGGCAGGAATGTGAAGCCTGATGTAAACAGAGGACCCTGATGTTGTGAGCTAACCTGCAGTTTTAATAGCTGCGTGACTGCTTATTGTAAAGTAGTATGTATTAATGCTGCAGACAGTACATCTGGACTCTTCTGCAAAGGTTAAAGAAAATATGCCAAGTGGATGCCTTCTGTTATCATGGTCAGAATAATTAGCATGCTGAATGGATTTGCATATTTGCATCATTATCCAAACAAATCCCTCAGCCTCCTCCAAAGAGATGTTGCCAATATGATAGGGGAACTAAATAGAAAATAAAATGAAGAGCACCCTCTTTTGAATCCAATGAAATAAATCTCCCCCCTACAGTGATTTGTAATGTGCTGCTGTTCTTTCTTTTTCTTATTGTAATAAATAGGCCTGCATTTTTCAGTCGCATGGGAACTGAGTCTTACCCCCCTTTCCCTCTTGGCTGTAATTAGTGACCAGAGTGGAATGCAGTCACTTTCTGGGGACACAGCTTTTTCGTCGCTGTTAAGAGAGAATAATTTAAACTTGTATGTGTCATCACTGAGCTCTGTTATTGCGATGGCATCTCAGTTTCGAGGCTACACCAGTATTTAGTAAGGAACCAGTTGCACAGTGGTGATGAGTGACATGTTTGCTGTAGGGCTTTAGCTGATTGATATACGTCATGCTGTTTTTTGCTTTGAAAAAGGATCATATGAGAAGGAAATGCTGTTCAAAAAGTTGCATTTCCCTTTCCTCCCCCTTCTACCCTTTGAATGTATGCCCTTTCATTATTGTCTATGATGCAATCTCTGCTGTTTTGTGTCCTAAATATTACATTTTACATTTGCTATTTATGTACAAAGTCTTCAAAAGCCCCGTGATATTTTACTTACAACCACAACTTAGAATACATGTTGCTGGGGCACAAAGCTGCATAAAGTTTGAGGTGAAAAACAAAAGCAAATTTTTTTTTGGGATGCTTTTTTCATTCCTGATTCTTTATTTTGTCAATTTCATTCAGTTTATTTCTATAGTGGCAATTATCAACATGTGATCTCAAGGCACTTTACAGAAGTGAATCAAACAGATCATACAGTCAGTTTGGTAAAAAGTTTTCTATCTAAGGAAACACCGCTAAATGCTTTGACTTATTGACTTACAGGTCGGGCTCCTTCTGAATGATATTTGCAAAGATATTTGCTTGCATTTTGTCTTTGACTCTATAGTGATCACCCACAGACAAGCATGCATGGAGGGACAGAGGAAAAGCTCCTTTTTAACAGGAGGAAACCAGGCTCAGTGTGTGTGGCCTTTTGACGATGCTTACTGGTGGTTCAATGAGACAGTGGCAGACATACAAGAGGAACATAGAAGCACTGATCCATGAATACTCTCTATGTTATTATAGGTAGTATACTAATTAGTATATGTAAATATATGTATAGTACAGTAAGAGTAAATTAGCTTCCAGGAGAGAAACTGTCAAACAGACAAGCTCTGAGCTAGTTTTCATGCCAAAAAATATAAAATAAAGCGCTTACAGTTAGTCAGGGTAAAAGCTGTGCATATAGCTATGTCTAGGTGAGAAACGGGACTAAACACTAAAAATGGGCACAACTCTCTCATCTGTGATAGAAAGGGCAGATCCAGGTTCAGTCCAGAGTAGAATACAATAGAATCTGAAGACGGTTAGGTAAACAGATCAGAACTGGGGTAGGCAGGCTCAAAGGTCCAAAGATAGAAACAGGTCAGGATCAGGCAATCAGAACACTATCATAAACGTTAGAAAACTCTCACATCAAAGGCTAAAGAATAATCTGGGCCTGATGACTTGGAGCGAGTGGTTTAAGTAGTACAAGCTGGCACTAGTGGATATAATGAGCAGTAATGAGAAAACCATGCAGAATTAGACAGGTGAATGAAAGTAGCAATCAAGCCAGTCATCAGTGCCAAGATCATAACAGTTATAAACAGCAAACCGTCAAAATATGTGTTGTGTTTCTTACATGAATCGCTGTAAAATATTAATGAAAATTATTTTTTAAACCTTTCTATCAACATTTTGCCAGTTTACAAGGTAAAACCTCAACATCAGTTCTATCAAATATGTCATTACTCATACCCAACTTATTTCCCACAGTTTTACAACTGTACAGAAAAAAATATGTACATTTAAACATGCAAAGTAAAATTTAATGAAAGATTGTTCTTGCTACTTTTTCATAAATACAAGATCTATTGGAATCCGACACAAGAGATGTCCTGCTAAAAGTGTTTAATGATGTCTCAACGTCTCCAGATTTCAAACAACAGATTGTCTTCAGCAACAGGCTTCAGTTCTGGTGCTAGACAGACCAATATAGAAGACCCTTCCTGCTTACAGGAAGAACACAAGTTTGGAAAAAGGAGAGTAAACAGTAAAACCAGCAACTATTATTTGACATGGTGGTTATGTGACAATAATTTCAGTGATAACAATACTGACCAGAAGTTATGCAGATTTTCTTTTTGATATGTTACTTCTAGTTTAAAGAATGTTACTGGACTACTATGAAGTTTCTAAGAAAAGCAAAGCCCTTACCTGATACAAACTGTTACAAGAAAAATTCTCATGGAAATAGTAGGGAGATTTATTTTCCTACATTTATCTTTTTTTAATGGACATTCTGTGTCCATGTGGGATAGAAACATAAGTCCATCTTCCCACATATAAAGCTGTTATTGACACAGCTTTAGCTTATCTTAAAGACCTTAAAGTTTATTGTCCGTTCAGAGGTTTTTCCTCCCCGTCTGCAGGTTTATTTGTGGTTACTAGAGCATTTAAAAGCCAAACTCAAAGAAACTGTCAGAACATATTGAATGCAGATTCAGCACCCTATAAAGATCCAGAGGGCAGAAAGCTTATCAGCTCCTGTGCCTTTAAGGCCAAGCTAAATTTGTTTTCCTATTTTCAAAAAAGTTTGTAGTCAGGGTTTAGCTTCTAACTTAACTTCTCTCAACTTATACATTGTCATATATTTACAGTTGTGCCGAAAAGATTACATAACCTTCTATCAAAGACACGAAAAAAATCAGCTGCCACTAAAATACATTGAAATTGAAAAAAAGTAATACAATAAAAAATTGAAATTATGATAATGACTTTATACAGATATATATAAATATAAAGAAAAATATATATAAGCATAGGATTTAAAATAAAGCTCTAATCAAACCACTGATAAAGAGTAATGTTTCGTTTTTCAGCTGTTCTGTTTCAGGGTTCTTGCTGTTTTTTGGCCTAAAAAAAACTGAAATAATCAACTTCAGAACACAGTGCCTGAAAAATCTAAATGCCAAGAATGCTTTTGCATGCTGTGTTGAGATTTCTAAACAAGGCACAAAGGGTCTGATCACCAAAGAATCCTAATAGGAGGCGCTAAATTGCTTTTGCAAAAACAATGAAGTAATCTAAAAAGATTTCTTAGGCAAAATATGAGATTGTCATGAAACAGGAAAGAAGGACCCAGTATTCAAGGTGAGACAGATGGTGGGATAATTCAAAGTCATTTATTTAAAATATAAGATTGGGCTTATCTAAAGGGGCAAGGGCTGGGCAACTCCCATAATTAGAAATTCTGGTTGAAGAAAATCATAGGTAAGTGACAATGATAATCTGATGAAGAATCATTATCCATGTGTGTCACTTACCTGGTTTAACAGTTCAATACATCTCCATTGAATGCAGTAGGATCCCGCCTGAGGGCTGCCAACTGGATGCGCCCAGAGTGCTTCTGATGCTGCAATCCCGAAAGGCAAGCAGGAGTCCGAACCAGATCAGGGAAACAGATCAGAACAGGTGGGCTCAGAGGTCTGCCCCCCGAGAAACAAGAACATGAACTAGAGCATCAGCAATGATCTCAGTAATCTGGGCATGATGGCTGGGGCTGAATCATATATATAGAAGCATGAGCAGGTGGATTAGATGAACAGTAAATAGAACCCAGGCAGAGTTGGGCAGGTGAACTAAATGAGCAATTAGGCCCAGCCCTCAGAGCCAAGATCATGACAGAGATATGTAAACAGGTTTGGTCTGCCAAATTTAAATCAGCAAATCTTGTGTGCCATTGACAGACATTGGTGTTAAATAGAACCTGTCTTTATTTTTTGAAAAGTTTGGGCTCATATTTAAACTATAATTCTTGCAAGTGCACTACAACTGACATCAAAGCCATGCATAAGATGATCATTACTCCCATTGGTCAGAAAAAAACTACTGTGGGAGTCCTGTATGCAGAAGCTCTGTTTTGCATATTTGATTTTTTCTTACAGCTGCAAAACCATTGCTAATGGTCTAGAGCAGCTTATTATATACAGATTGCGAAATATTTTATTTATAATTTTTTGATGTGGTGGAGAATGTGTCTGCAAGCCAGAAAAGCTTCACCTCTTTCTGGCAACAGTGTTGTTAAGCAACATACAGGAGATATGGTATGATACCACCTTTATTCCTACAATGGTAAACGAAAGAAAAATATGCAAGGCTGGTTTCTATTCATACGTGAAGTTAACCCAACTAGGAGACAGACAGAGATCAACTGAAAAAATGGTCCAGTTGTTAGTGTCAGACCAGAGCATGGTGATCTTTATTAACATCTGCACCAAAGGTCCATCAAAGAGCAAAACAATTTATGGTCTGTTAAAAGCACACCAAATGTGCTAGTTGTATATACCCTTTAGGAGGTAAGGTGGAAAAAAACAATACAAATAAATACGAATAAAAAAAAAAAAAAACCTGAACAAAACAGAAAAAACAGTCACTTATAAAAACTTTGTTTTGGCTTTTCCATTGCCCTTGAAAAGCCCTGGGAAGGTACACTTCACCAGGGCTTTACTTTCCTGGAGCTTTGGATGAATGTCCGAGTTAGGTCTAAGCAAAAATCTTTGGGATTGTTGAAGGGGTTAGTCTGTGCTCAGCAAGACTATTAGCAGTGCTTTTTTCCACTATAATTACTCATATATTCAGATAGTGAGTATAGAGTTCAAGATTTTATACCTTTCAGTTTGTCACAAAAAAAAAAAAAAATCTTAAGATGCTTTCAAGAGGGAACATAGACCTCAGATTACCAACGTGGTGCCTCCAAATTTGACAAAAAGTACTAGGTCTGTAGTACAGTAGTGCCAAAGTAAAAACCTGGAAAAATAAAAATACCCAGTAAATTTGTAAGGAAATGCTACCAGGCCTTTAAAATATTTTTACAGCCAAAAGAAAAGGGGATAATCTATACAGCATTGGGTGGAAAGATTAAAAGCAGGTCTGCTTTAATTTTCCCACCATTTGCTGAACTGAGGTTGAAGGGCAATTGTTTGAGTTAATGAGTTTAATTATCATCAAACAAGTCTTACAGTTGAGGCATTAGGATTCAAATAAAAAGAACATTGTTAATTAAAAAAGAAAAAAGCAGTAGAGAACCATAAAAGCCAGAGGACATTATTACTGATGGGAAAGTGACAGCAGGTGAGTGTAATGCAAGGAATGCAGTGCAGCTAAATGAGAATGTAGAGAAAATCCTTTTAGGACTTTGTCAGCTATTCAGCAGATCATTGCATGCTGCTGGATTGTTGGACCAGTCACTGCAGCATTTCCCAGCTATAATCCAGGTGCCCTCATTCCCTATTCTTGGACTCTGTCAGGCATTGTTTTGGATGTTAAGACAAAGCTACTCCTTTGGAGCGGAGGTAAATATTTTACTTAGAGCAAATATATATGATTTCGGAGGAAAATAAAGCCTCTATCTTTTAATGTGGCTTTCTTCAGTGGCCAATAATTTTCTCTCCTATTTATTTTTTCTTTATCAAGAAATCTTTGTGTTAATCTTTTGGGATACTAAGCAGACAGTTTTAGAATAAAGAACTTAATGATTATTACTTTTGCTAAATGCATAACCATCTTTGATAATTTTTTAACTGCTACCACTGCCCTCTTTGCCTGATATTCTCAGGTACATAAGTCATGACTATTGGATCTGTGGCTGCTAATGTAGCAGGAATTTATTTCCATCGCGGTTCAGATGAAACTTAGGCTGCACCGTCTCCACTAATTTCCCCAGTGTCCGTGGAGCATCGAACAAGTTACACTAGCTGTGGCAGTGTCCTTAAACTTGGCTTTACCTTTCATTATCTCTGCAGTAGCTTTTGTCACACCAATTTAATGAAATATTAATGGATTCTACACCAACCCAATTCTTTTTGCAATCCGATTTTTATTGGTCAAAAACAGACTGCTTTCTTTTAATTTCCATTTATGCTGTGTGGCTGTCCTAGTATTCTATTATTAGCAGCAGATGTTTTTTTCTTAGTTTTCCACAAGGATCTGCACTCATTATGGTATACCCACATCAAACAGCTGATTCAACTCTGATGCAGATGGATGCTTATTTTTGAGCTGATGACCTTTGTCCTGATATAACCATTATAGATCAGCAATTTACTCCTTAAATTATCCTCCATAATAATGCAGTTATAACAGCCTTTGATAAAATATGTTTTCATTTGTATCAGTCTGACCTTATTTCAGATATTTTCAGTAATTGGTATCAGTTCTTTGAAAGTGTGTGAAGTAGTTCTTCATAAATGTAATCTGTTATGTGGTTCAGCATGTAAAGATAAACTGTAAAAAACAATTGGACTTACCGGTAGGCAAAAAAAACAGTCAGAAATGCATGAATCTGGAAACCAGCAGCTTGATACAGAAGCCCCTGATTTATTTATATTTTAGTATCTGTTTACAGTTTCAGCTACTTCTGTTTTGTGATCATGGAGGTTTTATCAATCTATGAAAATAGTTAATGATACAAAAAAGACAAACATTTGAGTAAGTCAATTTTCTTGAAAAAAGTGAATTCTCTATTCATTTTAGCAGATAATTAAAAAAAAATCTGCCAATGTATTACAATGGTTTATGCTTAAATTAACCACCCTTATCTTACTTCAAGGGCATAGTATCTAATTAAGTGAAGAGAAAAAGGACTTATTCCATTCTCAGATCATCTTAGCTGCAACTTTTTTCAGGAAAATTTGATTTATTGTTATAACAGTTTTTTTTGCAATGTTACTATCCTGGCTTCTGCCTGTTTAGCTAACAGCTGCCATTTTCCGCAGGCTGGTATAGAATTGTGACAAATTTAATGAAAGGTGACAAAGAAATCACATTAAATCTGCATTGATCGTTCATACTACACATTCCAAAAGATCATATATGAGTCACATTCAGCTTTCATATGAACGTGGCTGAAATGTGAAAAAATCAGACACAGAACAGATCTGAGGGTCCACACTTGTTTTACCCTGACCTGATAATTGCCCCTTAGGTGGCTTGTGGTAAACATTAAACTGGACTTTATATGAATTTCTATTTTCAATAATAACTTCCTTCTTGCCACTCCTCCAAAGAAGAGAGATTTATAGAGTAAATGATTAATAATAACCACAATCATTAGGTTTAGGCCTGATCAGTGCCTATCCTTGTCAATGTGTTTGTTTATGCTTATTTTTGGAGGTTATTTGAAAACTATAAAGTTCCTGAAATCAGGGAAACTTTGAGTTTTCTGTTTCAAAATGAGAGTTTACTCAGTTTCTGTTACCGTAGTAATATCCTCAACCTCTGTTTCTGTTACTGTAGTAATATCCTCAACCTCTGTTTCTGTTACT
>NW_015151236.1:71133-89615 GCF_000732505.1 Cyprinodon variegatus | reverse complement strand
AAATGCAATTTCAACATGTAAGTGCTCAGAGGAGCTGAGCAGCTCCTTTAGTCAAAGACTTAGACACCCTGTCTGTAAGAAGGAGCGCTACCGCAGGTCATTCATTTCTGCTGCCACCAGACTAATCACAATAACTCCTGTAAAAACCACTGTGCAGCTATATTATAGTTTTTTTTTTTTTTATTGACTGTGCAATATTCTGTGCAATATGGTGACTGTGCAATATATGTGAATAGAATAGTCATACCACTACCTCACCGTTGTTCCTTACATACTACACTTTAATGTAAAAGTCAATCCACCTGTATATAAGCCATCCGGATTGTACATATGTCACCTCAAATCTCTGTGCTACTCTCTTGTATTTTTTATTTCTTATTTCTTATTTTTATTTTGTTTTTCATTGTGTGTGATACATGTACACTTGCACCTTAATCCTTAATTATCTTGATAAAGTGTATATACCTTGATATACTGTATATATATTGTTTATTCTTAATGCACCTTTTTCCCCCTTGTTTGCACTTCTTTAATTACTATGCCAATATGTGTCCAGTGAAATTCTCCACTGTGAGATCAATAAAGCTAATCTAATCTAATCTAATCTAATCTAATCTAATCTAATCTAATCTAATCTAATCTAGAAACCCAAAATATAAGACCCAGTATGCAGGCCAGGCAGACATTGGAAAGTTTCAAAAAGTCAATTAATTAACACAGAATGGAACAGAAGCGGGCTGCTGTGTATCTGCAGGTCTGCGGCGCCTTGGCGGGGAGGCGGGGCAACACCCGTCACTGGCCCTCTGGTTTAACAGTTCAGTCCCCTCTGAGTAAGGCAGGATCTAGCCGATGGACTGCCAATGAGATGCAGCGGGAGCCACCAATGCAGCAGCCCCAGTGAACAGGCAGAAGAGGATCTTTCTGAGATCCAGGAGTCCGTAACCTGGTCATGGGTTCCGATCCGAACAGGAACAGACATATACAGGGTTCCAGGGATCCACAGAGCATTCAGGCAGGTTCAGTTCTTCACGAGTCCAGCAGATAGTTCAGGCAGAGACGCTCAGATGGAAACAGGAGTGCTCAGCAGTTGAGATGCAGAACCATGACAGGACACCCGGAAAACTGCAGAACTTTAAACTGGCTCCTTCCACTCAGCCAAAACAGGAACAGGGCACCATTAATGTGAGAAACTCAGGGCACATATTACTTGAAGTTTATACATTTTATTAAGGTGTTAGTTGTGTTAGTAGGATGTTTTCTTAACTCAGAGTTGTAGTTTCTGAAACATGCTGATATGAGAAAATATAATTTGTATTTTTGAATACTTAAGTAATTTTAAACACATTTACTTTTGAATATTTAAGTATTTTCAATCGTTAGTACTTTAATACTTTGATAGTAGATTTTTGACTGAGTAATTTTTACTTGTAGTTGAGTAAGATTTGACTCTAAGTATCATTTCTTTCACTCAAGTACTGCTGTTGAGTACTTTGTCCACCACTGACCATCCCTCTTTAATATCCACCCATCTCTCAATTCAGTAGGCTGTTACAGCCACTGAAATGACAAAGACAAAGAAGAGACTGTGATGAAAGAAATGTAGAAATACTTATAGTTGCCAAGGGGGTGTAGCCTATATGATGGTCACAGACAATGTATAGAGGTTTGTTTCTGAGCACTTCTTTTCTGTGCAGTTCTTCAAGATCTTGTCAATCATAACAAACTAATTTAGGATTGACAAGTGAAATCCTGCATCCCATATCCAACACCAGTAAACTGGAAGAGACACAAGGTTCTGAAGAATGATTTATTGCATAAATATCAATTAAGGAACTTTGTAGAAACAAATTAAAGCACTTCAAGAGTTTTTTGTTTATTCATTTAGAAAGTGACACAGTGTGCTCAATCACTGACAGAGCATTTTATGCATTTCAGAGGAAATGATTGATTAACTTAAGACAGCGAGGTGACTGTTGTTTGCCCTGAGTTGCACTGAGTAGGGCTGAATGTTATTCAGCTGAAATGTTTTTTCCTGAAAAACAAATCACACTTAACAGGAAGTGAAGATGTTTCAACTGTTTACATGTTTTATGACAGTCAAATATCACTATTTTGGAACACTGAGAGTATGTGTGTACATCAGAATATTACTGTATTTATCTCCCTTACCAAGCTTCTCACAGTGTATGTTGGCAGGATTAACTTAGGTCCCAATCCAGCAATGCTTGTTATAACACTAATATATATATATTTTAATTTATAAACAAGCTTAGACGTGATGCTGTCTTATCTTTAAGTTCCTCCTGATATGGATCAACAAAGATGTCCGTGAACCCGGGAAAATAATGTTTCTTTTTAGCCTTTCATTTTTATTTTTCTCTTCCTACATTACTTTGGCTGTGCTGATGCCAAAATGGCATAAAATGACCACACATTTACTCTATTTTCAAAATTAGATAAGGGAGGGTGAAAAAGAATATTTGTTTTTATGAAAGGAAAAGAAATATGTTTATATTTTAAAACTAGTATTTAAGATGACACAAGTTCAGTAAATCTACAACAGCAGTTATGCATTTTTGAAAAAAAAGTAATAAACAAAAACCCAATATAAGAAAATAAATCTTTATTTTTTGTTTTTTATTCATGCATAAAGTTCCGGAGGTAAAGAACAGTATGAAAGTAGCCCCAACATCTGAATTTCTTTAGTGACATCTCATATTTCCAATTTTGCAGAGTGGATGGTAGAAAATGATATGTGTGTCACTTTATATTTATAGCCCGAGACAAAGATACTGTTAAAAAAAGAAAAAGAAAAAAAAGCCTCTGGTCAGTTTTAAAACAAGTAAAGCTGCTCTTTACTTGCATTAGATTTATTAGAGATTGTTACAGCTTAATTTTTGCGCAATGTGAAATGCAAAAACATAAAGAAAAGGGGCACCCACTCCTACCAAATAATGCACTTAGTTTAAAGGTTGCTTTTATTTTTAGTCTGAGCTTATACTGTATGATTGCAACAATTACAAGATTTTAGGACTTTATATTAATTTTCAACAGAGGTACCAGGAAATGAGGAGTGTCCTGTATATTCTAGTTATGTTCAAAGGCTGGATTAGAAATTTAGATGAAGCAACATCAATGATAAGTAAAAAAGTGGGAATTCATTATTTGAATGACTTCATTCTTGTGACTGATGCTTTATGAAACAGCAGAGATGAAGAAATTAAAAGCAGGAGAAACCTGTGCTGGAGGGGACACTTTGTCAATCTGCCTACATAAATATGAGTAATTGTAAACACATAAATTTAAATAACACATTCACCTGGGGGCTGATTGGTCCTGGGGACCCTACAGTATGAATCAGACACAGGATATGTTGAAAAATTAAAACCAGCTGTGTTGTTAGAGGAACCTTAATTTATGGTTGTATTTTTGTTTTAATAATATTGGATGAGTCTTATCTGGGATTAAAGCTTAAACTCAAAACAAACTAACTCCCTCCAGAGACAATTTAGTGGGTACCTCCAAGATTAACACTGGCTGTCCTTATGGAACTAATGTTAATTTCATGCATCAGAGTATATCGTGGAAAAAATGTCTGTGACAGCCTAGCATGCAACCATCTTTTATCTTTACACAAAATCTGGATTTTACATAAACTGTTTAGCCTCTTCACACAGTTTCCTCCCAGCAGTAACAAAGATTATGTTGATACTAGAAGAGCCTCTGCTCTCACTTTTAAGCTGCCTTATCCCAGAAATAATGCCTTCTGAAAAACTGGTACGTACAGAGCATCTTATACTGGAACATGTTGCACGACATGTTGTTCAGGACAAATGGTGAAGTAAACTGATTTCTATGATAAAAAAAAAATATTGGCATAATATCAATATATGATCAAAAAACAGAGACAGCAACAATTTTATTTAATTTACAGATTTATGCCTATTGAAGAGTTACAAATCAAGTGTAACACCAGGACCTCATCAGAGTTAGCCTTTTCTAAGAATATTATGAAAAAGTCAGAGTAGTAACTTTTTTCTGTCAGTCTATTTTTCTGTAGATACCGCTTTAAAGGGAGTTTTTTCTTCTTCTAAACATTCTGTTATGATTATCCTCTCTCATCCATACTGCAGCTACCCTGAGCTGCCTTTTGTTCTAAAGTTTATTAATAAAAGCTGCCAAAAAATTTTAAAGTCATTTTAATACCTAAAGATCTTTGAAAGGCAAAAAAAAGTCAAAAGTCAAAAGTCAAAAAGCCTTTATTGTCATTATATTCTGTGACAGATACAATGAGATTTGGGACTTCCATAACAGCTACCGTGAAATAAAAATAAAATAAAAATATATAAAAAATATATAGATATATTAAAAGGAAAGGAAACTTGAAGCTTGTTAGTTAAATATTTTAACCTAACAGAGGCAGACTCTAAATATGTTATATATGTCTTAACAAGGCTTTAATTGAAGTGACTCATCCCAATCTTCTATCTTTCTGCATATCAGCATGTGCTCATCATAATTCATAACAGGCTCTAGACTAACTTGACCGTAGAACACTTGCCAAAATGGTCACGTTGAGATTTTATAAGACTTTCCAAGGAGTTGCACTGGAATGTTTTGGCTAAATGCACTGTTGAAATGTTCTGAGAGAAGCCCAGCTCACTGTAGGTCGCTGTCCAAGGTGCCACCTCTGCTCGTCATTCCCTCATCACCACGCCTCTCATCCATTACACTTGATGAAGCCCTTGTCCTGAAGGTTTTACATGATCATTTATGGCTACGCAAGACCTTTGTTAGTTAAGAAAATGCCTGGAGACTAGTATTTTTCAAGTGGTTCGCAGATTCTGGTGTATCACTGGTATGCTGCTCTTTTCTTTACAGTAATTTTTAAAGGCCTTGCAATCGTCTCTTCTTAACAGCTGCCGTAATAGCTATTATTATGAGTGACATGCACTCTTTGCGCTCTACAGGTTTACCACATATAGTTCATATGCAACATTTGTTTTTCATTCAAAAAACCGTAAGTAATAATCCACACTTGTCGTAGAGGCCGTATAATACAAAAAGTAACAACAAAACGGTGCATAAAGTGGCAAAAGTCCAGCTGAAATGGTTTTATGGAGGCAGTTTGTTTTGAACTAATATGTGATCTCTGCTAAACTGTTAAAAACCATTTTATTTTTCAAATTAGTTTTGGGACTGGCATACATTTATGTGATTAGAATAAATTATACAGATGCTAAGAGCCTTTTCATAGTTTTATGACTGTATCCATACACCAGGGAGATATCTAGACCAGAACTTGAACGCATGCCATTTACTGTTGGCAAATCCCGGTGTGCATGACACAGACTTCACATTACAACTGCAGAGCAACAAAACAGGATTAAGTAAAGGAGAAAAAAATATTCAAAGATTAAAAAAGGATAATAGAAAAAGAAAATTAAGATTTGCACAGTAATGAAAAACAGGATTAAGGATTTGTCACAGAAGTAAACACTACAGTCTGTACCCAATAGAACATGGATTAGTTTGTTGCACTTAATGCAAATTTTTTATTTTCAACTTTTTTTTAACTAATTTTTCCAACATCTTAACTGCTTTCACTATTTTCTACCGTCTCTAATAGTGACTTTTTCTTTCAACTTTTAACTTTTAACTCTCTCCTCATATGATAACACAGAATTTCACAACATATATAGTGTCACAGTAACCACAGTATGTACACTGAAATGTATGTAACATAAGATAGAAGTTTTTAATGGTGAACTCTTCAAACACCTTGATGTTTTTCTAAAACTAGCAAGCAATAAAACAGCACCTTAAAATTAAGAAATGTCAACTGGTGCTGCAACTGTTCATTCACATTCCAGTATCTTGGGATAAAGTACAGGTTAAAATTTCTCTAGAGCTGCTTTAAATGCCAACTGTTGTGGGTGTTGACAACTGTCAACAAGCAAGATGCTTAATGGGGTCACTGCTCTGCACATAAATGACTACAGAGGGGAAAGTCAGCAGGTAAAAAGTGTCAGGCTACGGGCTTCTCTGTGGCCAGCTGAGACTGAAAAAGTGATGCAGTTTGACAAAATATAAATGTATATACAATATTAAAAATATATAATTTAAGAGAAATAATTTTATTTTTTGGAATGGGTTCCAGTTAACTTGGAATGAGACATTTTAGTTTCATTTTAATTCTACATAGTATCCATCTGTAAAGTCTCCTTTGAAAAGGGACATTTAGTGCAATTAATTCAGCTGATTGGGTAAATCAACAAGTGAAACCTTCCTTCCATGTTGAACTTTCAGCCAATCACAGCAGCAGTAGAGGTGTGATATGTAATTTCATTCTTAATTTGTTTCAAAACTGCCGGTGTTAACTGATAAATGAAAGTCTAACTAAATACAGTTTGGAGGAATGCACAAACATTTTCCAATCCACCAGGGCAAACAGAGGGTATTTCAGCTAAAACAGACTGAACGGACTGAGCAGAGTTTAAAAGTACTTCCACCACAACCATGTTTCTTTAGCTTCATCCTGCTGCTTCTGGTTGATGTCACACATGTCACTGCTTTTCATCCATCCATCTATTTTCTGTTGTGCTTATCCCAAGCCGTGGGGTCGCCACCGCATTTCATTCCAACATTTCTGAATTCAAGGCTAATGCATCTATTGACTTCTGGCAGAATATATTTTCTGAAATTTTCTGATTGCAGCATTCCTTCTTTGATTTTGTTCTTTTGTATGTGTTTTGTGTGTTTTTCTGTTTTATGTGTTTATATATCTCTATGCTTACAAGCCTAATTTTTAGCAGAACATTTTGTGTTTGCTTACAATTATGTACTTGCATCAAGTTTATATCTCTCTGTCACCATGAAGAAGGCAGATAAGCAAATTGAAGCATGCTGAAACAGACAAGATTAAGGAAATTATTAAAAATTTAAAATCCAAGAGTGAGCATACTGTATACCGTACAGCAAAGGAAAACCCACATCCAGAAAAAATACTTAAACAGCTGCACAATGTATACATTTTTATGGAGCATTAAAAAAAAAAAAACCAAAGCAAAAGATTCAAGAATAAAAGCATAGTTGTAAACATGCTAGTACTGTTTAAAACAGTCAAGATTATTAAGTGTAACAGCGGCCAAGAGACATGATCTGCAATAGTGCTCTTTTGTCAACCAAAGGTGGACAAAAAAAGCTGCTACAGCTTTCTGTTTTTGCTCCGGGTGGGAAACAGTCTTGCTTTTTCTGTTACAGTCCTCTTGTTACCTGGTTTTGGTCTTTGAGAATGAAAAGGCTCACATATAGATATAAGCACTGACAGGCCATTCCCTGGATTTATGTACAATGACGAATTTTAATGTTTGCAAACTGTATTTATGTATGAAGTGCAGATGATGCAACTTGCTTGGTATTATTTCTGTAGAAGAGTCTGCAAAACAACATTTAGGACTGCATAATAACTCTATGAGCTTGAATGTATCTACATACCGGTACGTATCTTTTTTTCATTTATAGGCATGAACTTTAATCTTGTTTGACTTGAACATCATCGCTCTGAAATAATGTCTGTTATCATAAGTTAAAAATGAGCAAACCTTCCTGAATAATTAGTGAAATCTGTGCGCTACATGATGGAGTTTTTGATGTGCCTCCCATATGCTGTTTTTTCTTCCTTATGCTTGAAAGATGGGTTGTGCCAGTCTTTCAAACATAAGGCGTTGACAGGATTACATGCTAAAACACTGTAATAAAACATTCTCCATGAAATATGCTGACAGTCAGAGTGCAGGCTTGAAGTGTTCATTATGTAGGATGAGGCTGGAGCAGAGTGCCATTACTCCAGGTGCACTGGTTCCTGGGTCACTGTCGGTGGCTGAAGTGAGAGCTCATAATTCAAGACCCAGTCATCCATTTCACTCTCCTGCTAGTCCTCTATCAGATTCTGTCCATATCTCTGTCTGCTTTGGCTCCTCTCATTTCCCTGCACTGCCAGTTTCAGCTGAGGCCAAAGACAGCCGTGTGGATTTGAGGGCTTTGAGCCAAGCATCCTCCCAGGGAAATTACCTCAAACTTGCTGGGTATCTAATGAGGTTTGCAATGATTTATGTGGCCTTATGTAGAGAAAATAGAATCTGGGACCTATGTATTGGCTCGTTACTGATTAATTCAACCCTCTAATTTTACCTTGGACACATTTTGATATTATATTGACAACATTGTGATGTCCTCTGCTTATTGTGTTACAGGCAGGACAATTAAAGTTGCACCCAATCAAGCGATGCACGTTAGAATTTTAGTTTGTAAGAAACATTTTATTTTTCAAACAAAGCCCCAATCTCCTACTTTTTCTCTCTCTTGCCTATTTGTCTTATTTAGTGCAATGACTATGGTAATGAACATCCTTAAGACTAACATGGTATAGTTATTACTAACATACCAGCACCCCATACATTTTTCTTTTGGATACATACATAAACGGCCATCAGTTGAAGCTGTCAGTGTGTTAATAATTTGATGTGTCCAGTGGAGCATGTTCTAACTCCCATGTTCCCCAGACAGCTTTTTCAGCTTGGTGACTGCAAGCTATATTGGGGCTGTAGATAGCATCTACCAAACAGTGCTGTGTGTCTAAAAACAGTTTCTATCTTTGGATGTGTGGCGGGGATTATCCAGGAACCCTTTCCTCTCAATTTAGAAGACAACAAGTCTATCAACAGATCTGGTAATAACACTTCTTCTACCAGACAGATCTTTGGGTTGCTTTCAAATAGAGTTCCTCTTATTGACCTGATATTTGAAAGAGATTTTTAAGATTTTGAGAAACTGCTTATTTGTCAAGGACTGAAATCAAAGTTTTAAGCCATTGATGATTAAACTGTGGCTTCCCGAAGGAAGAAAGGCCCTCTTACCCTTCATGCTATGTGGCTGTGAAGGTTCAAAACGGCAGCAAGACATCAGTAGGTGCAATTTTATGACTACATTTTAACGAAAAGTATAAACTTACTGACATGATGGTGAATTTAGGAACCAAAATGATTGATGGTCTGACAAAATTCAAATGCTAACTTATATGAAATAGGGATGCATATAGGTGAAACAGGTGGATGCAATCAATGTGAACAAAGGACAGGTGCACACCTGTTTGAAAACTGATGTGAATCTGTCTAATTAATTTTGTTGGAATAAATCATCAGATATCATGGAAGAATAAATACATTTCCTCAACATTATTGTCAAGATCTTGGCACTGATGACTGGCTCAATGATTCATTCCATTCACCTGCCTAGTTCCGTCCAGTTTCTCATAACTGTTTATCTTATCCACCTGCTCCTGCATCTATTTAAGCTGCTTTCTCCCAGTCATCAGTGCCAGATTATTTGAGCCTGTGGTGAGAGTTCTCTAGCGAACTGGTTTGTTGTTCTGATTGCCTAATCCTGACCAGTTCTGCCCCCGGACCTTTGAGTCTGCCTGTTCCTGTTTCGGATTTGTTTGCCTGACCTGTCTTCTGACTTTTGCTGGTTGTGGACTGAACCTCGACCTGCCTCCTGACATCTACTTGGATTTCCCTTCTGTACCTCTTCAGATCTCAGATCTTCTGGGTTGGACTACTGTTAACCTCGACATCGGCTTTCGCTTCATTTTCTGGAAAGTCCTGCCTTCCTTCGTCTGCTCGTCAGCCAGCTTCTAGGCTTCAGCTCCTGTGACTCTCTGGGCGGCGCACACCGCGGGCTGTTGGTAGCAATCCGGCTGGATTCCACTCTTTCTTCTGGGCACAGACTGAACTCAAAAACAAGAGATTCCAGCTTTCGATGCCCTAGGTGCTAAGTTGCAGATTCGACACACATTAATAAATGCTTTTCCTAATCACATCCACCTGTCTGCTTTGAATTCTGGGTCCTTAGTTCTGAATCATGTCATTTATTGTTTAACAAGTAAATAGAAAAACATGAACTAGATCAAATTATTTAAACTGATAAATTATTGCTAGACAAGTTGTTCATCATTCATCATCTATAATACTTCTGAAAGCCAGGTGTAAACTCACAATCAAACATTTCTCTGGTCATTGTTGCCATAGAGGAGACAATGACAGAGGAGGAAGAAGGAATTGTAATCAAGTAAACATATATGGACTATGAGAAATAACAATAGCAGTATAATTTTAATAAAGGCAAGATGTCTGCACAAACATGTGCAGTGGGATGGCAAATATTTATAAATTAAACCAAATAAAATAAATGACTAAAATTAATTAATTTCAATGAAATTTTTACCAAAGGCATACAGTGCCTAAGTCCAAGGAAGAATCTATGGAATTTTGGTGATGATCCATACAATGACCTGTATAAATAAATGAATATTTTAAAGGATTCCTAAACATTATTTGGCAGAACAAGCACTTCCCCCTTAATGGTGTGTTTACACCGAAGGCGGCGAGAAGGTGATTTCCACAAGCCCCACATGTGGTTTACCACTCTACATTTCAGATGCACAGTGTTTGCACCCTGGAACGTATCATGAACCAGGAGGAGCTTCCGCTGGTTTGTGTTCAAAATAAAGACAACCATAGAAAGTTCTTGGTTTGTTCTAAAATATATTGTCCTATGACAAAACATTTAGAATTGGATTAGAATAAATTAGATTTTAAAGGTAGGCTTGTTATGTTTTTGTGTTCCACCATGTGGAACCTCACCGGAAAAAGCAGGTTTGATTGTGTTTTTACTGATTTGACAATATGTCTGGGTTTTAATATCAGCAGCTGCTTTTCTATTCGAAGTTCAGATGCTCTCCCAGGGCTAGGATAGATGTTTTTTTCCACATTTTCCTCCCACAGGAAAAAACAGCACACAAAAAATTATGTTCCACTAACCCATTATTCTATACCCACCACAGAACAGGGTGAGCATTTGTGTGGTTGTTTGTCTTGTGTTTGTCTCTGTCAGCTAAGTGAACGAGTGGTGATTGGTACAGGGAGTACGTTGCCTCTATTTCTGTGAAAGCAGGAAAATACTTTTATTTTTAGAAAACAAATGAATATGTTGTTTTGTCACAGGATCAGCCCAAATGGACACTAGTCTACTCTGCTTCTTTAATCCAATGCCAGCTCAAGTAAATATTTTGTAGTGGTTGAAAATGGACCAATTTCCAGGAAAAATCTGCCCCTGGGCATTTGTTATTGCTATTTTATCAGATTGCACATTAGACTCTTGGGGACAGATATTAATAAATTATCAGGCAGCAAAAAAAAAAAAAAAAACTAAACAAGGTGTTAGTAGTAAGTGTTTACAAGGCTTTTAAACCACTCAATGGAGCCAAACCAATTGCTCTGCTTGTTTGCAGTTTTTATAAAATAACAAGGTGCTGGTTACAGCTTCATGTTTCATTCAAACACATAAAAGACATATCAGTGCTCCCATTACTCCCTGAAAGAACTAAGTGAGCCTATTTCCCAATTTGCCAACCCAAGCATTTAATATATGTATATCTAGATGAGTAACTCAGATTAGTTTTACATAAAAATTAAAACTCAGTGTTTTCTATATAATATTAGGGAGTTTAGAATCTTTATTTTTTCTGATTTGGACTCTTTACAACTTTCTTGTTTTGAACACATCCCAGGAAGGAACTCACAGGAAAACAGAAACTTCACAAGTATCCAAAATATCAGGCACTGGTCCCATACAGTTTGCCAACAGTGCATAACTCTTCAATTGTCAATGATGAGTATTCAGGGCCTGTAGGCAAATGCATCTACATGCACAAATACACAACCCAGGAGCATAATCCTGCGCTTATGTCTTCACGCACAAATGCACACAAGCCCTCCACCTGTTTTCTCAACTCAACCTCACTGAGCTGCTGTTTCCTTTCTCTGCAAAGCTGCAATGCCATCAAAAATGCCTGCATAGCTGCATTGCTGCTCGACTAAATAAATACAGCAATGCTTGCATTTAGATTAATTTAGCTGAAAATATACTATTATCTTTATGTATATAAGCTCTCCCAGACTTTTGGTCTCATTTTCCCAAGCAAAAACCTTTTTGGCATGTAAGTTGTCCATTTTGACTGACTTTATTGTTGTTTTGGACATAAGTATATTATTGATGGATAGCCAAAACTGGACAACTTGACACTATCTAAAGCTCTTATTAGGTAACTGGTGACAGAAACCAAAAGGATTTATGTCAACAATCCACTGAATCTTCCATGTTACATTGGCTGACACTGTTTACTGCAGCAGGCGGCAGTCCCACTCAATAAGTAATTAGAATATTTTCTGACATATCTGCTTTCTTGTCACCTTTAAGAAGAGGAGAGCCAAAAAGAATGTTGGTCAATTACAAGGGTGTAACTATGTGATCAAAGTTAGTGGGGACACTCTAAGGATGGTGGTTACCGTCATTAGGTTTTTCAAAAATGAGCCGAAATATATATATTTATTTTAATGGTTTTATTGTTGAGAACACAAGAATACCAAAATACACTATTTATATTTAGAGATAGTTAGACAGATATCTTTTTGTGCATTTTTTTATGAAGACCTCAAAAACATTAATATATTAATAAATTACTATACATCATACTTCCTTAGTATGTACACAATTTCAGTTCTAATCTTCATCCATCCATCCATCCATCCATCCATCCATCCATCCATCCATCCATCCATCCATCCATCCATCCATCCATCCATCCATCCATCCATTTAAATGTGCAAGTTTATCATCTTATTGATGAATATAATCAAAGATTTCATTTATTTCTATTTTCAATCAGTTTTGACACTGGAGATGCCATGGTTATGACTGCCATTGAGACATCGTATCTCTGTGTTTTTCTACTTGGATTGCCAGTGCATCACCCACACTCATCATCCACTTCCCGTACCCCAGAATCATGCTTTACACCACATTCTGAGTTCCTGAACAGTTTAAATGTAATAATGATTTAAACCACTAGATGGAGATGCATATAACTGAGTGCATTCTCACAAGGGGATAAACCTAAATTTATATATGTAAATATATGTAGAGAGATTAATTCTGTTTAAAAATAGGCCTATAATACCAACTTTTCTAGACATGTCAGCTTAGAACCTCATCAACTTCTCACCCCCAGAAAAATAAATGTTGTTAAATTGTTTTTTTCCTGACCTACAGAGAAAGGATGATCTCATAAATGTGTGCATCCAGGTGTGTCCAAAAACAATAAATATCGCCAAATTATGCAGAAACTCAGAGCAGCCATTCACAGTAGCACTGTCCATGGTGCTAGTTATCCCTATAAATACGTAGGAGAACACCATCGCCTGTACAAACTGCAAGAATCTAGTACCAGACTGTTCAAAGGTCCTCAGAGCATAAGGCTTCTGCAGATGTACAAGGAACAATTGCATTTTTGTCCTCCACTTTAGTGTTAAGTGAAGATGGTGATCAGATATATTTTTTCTAATAGCTTGTAAACGTCTAAAATTCTTGCCTGAAATTAGACGAAATTATGGAAATAAAAGATCAGATCTCTTGGCAGTATGAAAAACTTGTATGTTAGTGTGGGGTAAATGTTCAAGTTTATCATCTTATTGATGAATATAACCTGAGCTTTAATTTTTTTCTTACTAGAGTCAGTTTTGACACTGGTAATGATGGCCCTAGCTGCCATTAAGACACCGAATCTCTGTATTTTTCTTTTGGGAAAAATATAAAAAAAAAAAATCAGGTTTATAAAAAAAATCCTTACACTGATAAAAAAAGTATTTAAGATACAAATGTATAAAGCATGTTATTAGATATAAGTAATACAAAAAAACATAAATTTGTTCAAGAAATATATTGAACCCTCTCCAGTCTTTCCACTGCTCAAAGTGGTGTGGCCCAAAGGATGCTTAAGAGACTAGCATCTATGCAACAAATGAAAAAAAATGACTGTCCACTTTGCATTGAGTATAAAATGCACATAGAAATAATGATGTTAAAAAAAATTTCCAGAGACTAGTAGTGGTTTTTCAATACTGCACTCCTTAGTCAACCTCATCTCCTGCTACTTACTCTCCTAGTCCTTCTTGCAGAAAGGGGATCGGTAACATCATCTTATGACAACTGCCTTGAAATCACACGATTAATACTTATGAGGGAAAGTCCACTGAGACGTTCTTGCATTGTTGCAGATCTCAGGTATGTTTTAATAAGTTTAAGCTTGGGAATGGTTCTTTCAGCAGCAGCGACTGTAACAGGAAGAGCAGCAGAGATTCTTAGAACAACCCACATGTCGAGGTAAATTTCTGTCAGCTTCTTCTCATGTAGGAAGGTTCCATGTGCAAATGAATAATAAACAATTTTTGTCTGATCTACTTTTTAAATTTTATTCAATATAATTACAAATATTAAAACTCCCCTGTATGATATCTGCAAGATATCATACTGGGAAATGCCGAGTTATGAATAATTAACATGCTTGATGTGCACTTGAATAGGGATGTAAAGTTTAATACTGTGAACACACTTTAAAAAATAAACTTCAACAACAAACAATCTTACATAGACATCCCTCCATCCATTTTCCGTTACACATATCCCTGCTGGGGTCACAAGATCCTGGTGTCAGTGGGCGAGAGGTTGGGTACAACCTGGACAGGTTGCCGGTTTATAGCAGGGCAACACAGAGACAAACCACTATTTACGCACACACTCACACCTCTTACATAACTTGAACATTAAACTGTAATATATGAAGGAACATTGTCTGGAAAATTACACTCAGAGCAAATGTTCATCTTTACAAATCACCCTGAGTGCTTTTTGCCACGTCAGCTGGACGTCAATTTGCAACGATGGGTGTCAAGGGGTTAATATCACCACTTTCACATTTTAATAAAAGAACCCACCAATAATCACAAAAACTTTTAACAGAAGGGAATCTAAAATGCAGATTATTGCTAGCTTAACTTTGCTATAAACAGTTTAGTCAAACTGACCAATCAGAGGACAGAAAATGCTGACGAAGGGGTTGGCCCTCCAGCTGCCCCCCCCCGGGGCAAATCTGAAATCTTGGTTGAAGAAAATGCTCCTCACTAATATTGTTAAGGTATCATCTGCCAACAATGCTGATTGTGAAGGCCCTCGGCAGGTTCATTGACATAGAATCGCACTAAGGCAGAAATCTGATTGGACAATAAATAGGGAGAACACATAAATGTAATGGAATCTGCAGTCAAGAGAAACGCTACAAAATTAATAGAATTCTCATACTCGTACTTGTCGTCTCCCGCTTTATCCGGAACCGGGTCGCGGGGGCAGCAGACTAAGCAGAGACTCCCAGACTTCCCTCTCTGCTGACACCTCCTCCAGCTCTGTTGGGGGAAGCCCTAGGCGCTCCCAGGCCAGTCGAGCGACATAGTCTCTCCAGCGTGTCCTGGGTCGTCCTCTGGGCCTCCTCCCGGTGGGACGTGCCTGGAACACCTGCCGAGGGAGGCGTCCAGGGGGCAACCGAAGAAGATGTCCGAGCCACTTCAACTGACACCTCTCGATGTGGAGGAGAACCGGCTCTACACTGAGCCTCTCCTGAATGACCGAGCTCCTCACCCCATCTCTATGGGAGAGCCCAGCCACCCTGCGGAAAAAGCTCATTTCAGCCGGTAAGATCCCGGAATTTATTGCTTTTTTTTTTTTTTTTTTTGCATATTCTCCCTTGAGCTAAATAAACTTCTAGTATTTTTTTCTGTGAGTTTCTGCATACAGGTTAGGCATTTAACTCCCAACATGACATTGCAGGAAATAAGGCAAGCCAAGGCAAGGCAACTTTATTCATATTTATTCAAGTTGGAAGACATGCTTGGTGAAATTTATTGTACAAATAAAAAGTAAAAAAAAAAAGTCATGTCTTCTATTCCACTGTGGAACTGTATAATCGGATATAGTAGAAATTCCCTTTATTATCCAACAATGGGGAAATTGTGGTGTTACAGCAATTACAGCAAAAGTGGTCACACAAATGTGAACCATAAAGGAAAAGTCGGGTCAGCAAGGAATAACCAATGTGTCATAATTTATACCTAAAACTAAAACTAAAATTAATAAAAAAAAAAAAATGAAAAAAAAAATTATTCATCGCGATCACTGAATCCGGGAACGGCCATTTTTGCCAAAATATAGTAACATCTCGCCCCTGACATCTTCCTTCTGTGACGTCACCGTGCAGTAAGCCTAGCGCCATTCTCCCCATTTTACAAGCAAAATCAAAGGGAGCTAATAAACACCCCTGCAATCAACAATAATTATTTAAGATTTTGGTAGGGCTTCACCATTGAAATCCATGAGAGCTATAGTATAGTTAAACTGACAAAGCCTATGTGCATGGCAGTTGGATCATGGAATACGGGTTAAAGTGAAAAAAAATTGGTACTTGTACCTTTCTGATTCATGACCCAACGACGGATTACGGAAGTCCTTGTCGTTGGATTGCCAAGTTGAAGAGGGAAGATTTTCCATTGAACTTCTGGCCAGAGAAAAAACATGTTATCAATCCGTTACTTTCTGCTTCGCATAGTGCACTGGTCGTCGTCATCATGGATAATAGTACGATGTGACAAAAACCCCAGATACAGCACTGGGACTTGCTTAACAGCTGTTACAACACCATGCTGTCACAAACCGGTAGGTGGCAGTAGAGCTCTTTGACAAACATGGCTGTCTCAGGTAAAGCACATTCAAATTAAATTACTCTTAATTAAAAACATGTATTATTTAGTGGAAAGTATGTATTAATTTCATACTTGAAGTACTTTCAGAAGTTGGTATTCTGAATTTGAACAGACTTTTCCTTTAAAAAGTGTATAAAAATATCCAAATAAGTGGCAGAGTTAAATAAGGAAAAATAAAATACTGTACTGTTGAGTTTTCTAATTATATAAATACTGTCCTAAAGAATTAATAATCTACAAACCGCTGTGGACATCTTTACAGTAGTGGATATGTGAAAAAAGCAGCAACACCAGAGATGAGCAAAATGACAGCAGCATGTTATTTAAGTGACTAAGACAGAGACTGTGCAACAATCAGCATGAAAATAACAACTTATTGAGGTTGTTGGGAACAGAGATGGTTATAAAGTCTTAAAGCTGCTAGAAGGAAGGATCTGTGATAACGCTCCTTCGTGCATTTTGGATGCAGCAGATTTTTTCAGTGAAGGAGCTTTCCAGTTCAGCAACAGCTTCATGCATGGGGGACAAATAATACATGCATGGGGTGGGAGACAAATAATACATGCATGGGGTGGGAGACAAATAATACTATTCCGCTGTGGAATTGTATTAAAAGAGTTTAAGTACATTTTCCAGCCAATAGTTCTCTGCAGATCATTAATGTTTCTCCTATGGTGAGAGGGATGACAGCTGGCAGAGGAGAAGACAGTTTTTTTTTTTTTTTCCTCTGGGAAAGGATCATGAAGAAAAGATGCCAGAAGGTCATCACAATCTATATTAGATTGCTCATTTCTCCTCCATGATAACTTCACAAAGAGCCTTCCCCTCTGTGGATCTCCTTGTCAGTGGTGCTGAGGAGTCCTGTGCAAATTGCCACCCTGGGTATAAATAGGCTGACAGCCTGGCAGGGCCAGGTGGTCTAATCTGCCTGTTCACTGTCCTGCTTGCTGCCTGGCATGGCGCTGAGTCTCTGAAGTGGATGTTTACCCCACATTCATAGTGACCTTAGATTGTCCACAGATGGCACACTTCCCTGGCAAATTGTAATGACACTGCTCTTCTGAAGAATAAATCACTCCAGTCTTTTCAAAAAGCATATCATTTAAAAAATAATATACAATACTGAATGGTTCACAATACCTATTTTAGACAATTTATTTAAATCTTTTTAGAAATAACAGTGCACATGCGCTGCTAAGCTACAGCAGTTCAGCTCATTCAAGTCAAAGATGATTGTTTCTTAAACCTTGACCTTTTCATTGATTATCCTAATGATTATACTCATAACCAAATGTATAAAAGGTCAAAATGTGGGATTAGAAATATGACACATTTTGTTTAGTTTTTCTGTAATAATATGTGTGGGGGTATACTTTTATTTGTCTGGAAAAAAAAAACCAATGGTATATTTTCAAGTTAGGAGTTTTCATGTCTGCACTATGTTAGACATCAGTGTGAAATCCATCAATACGTTTATTACTGATGTGTTGTATTTATTTGCATGATTCTTGTTTTGGAGTTTCATAGATAAAGCAACCAAAATATGCAAATTTATATGAAAAAAAAAATGTTCAGTGCTTTATCTTCTTAACCTCTTGGACACTAGGCCTGTTTTCGAGAAATATGCTTGAAAATAACATGCCCAAAATGAATTGAATATATCTCAAGAACTACAGAGTTTATTTTAATTGTTTTGGTATCAAAATAAAGGCAAGACCCCAGAGAATATGTTACAGGTCTAAAAACCATCTTGGGGCGGGTGCTGGTCCTCATGTT
>NW_015151236.1:56084-70810 GCF_000732505.1 Cyprinodon variegatus | reverse complement strand
AAAAATAACTGTTCAAGGAACAGGGACCAGCACAGAGAGGAACACATGGGTTAAGGAAGAATCAAGGAATGAAGAAAATCCAGCAAACAGTAACTGCAGAGGAGGAGTATTAATGGTAGAACAAGAATGGTGTAATCAACTGATCGGGAGCAGGTATGGACAGGAGAATCTAGAAGGGAGCTATGGGAAGGAGACTGACCCAAGGAGACAACAAAGTATAAACAAGAAATACATAAGAACTCAAATAAAACCAGAAAACAACTAGAATGACACAAAATGGAAATGAAAACATTTAGCTAGAAAACTCAGAATGACATGAATCCAAACTGTAACTGAAAACTCAAAAAGAAAAACTTAAACAGAACCAAAAAGTGCAGAATTATGATACCAATAAGTATCCTGATGGGGCTTTTTTTTTTTTTTTTTTTTCCAGATTTGGACTTTTTAAAAATAATAGCATGGTTAGCTGGTTTTTGTTGGTGTGATTGTACTTTAATCTTAATTAAAAAATTTTCATCAGCTGTAAGTAGAAAATTATAACAAATAAAGGAACAAAAACAAGGTCTTTGTAATTAATCTATATTTGTATTGAAGATTGTTTCAGTTTTCAGTTTCAGTTTTAGTGAACCAAGATACTGAAAATATTTCCCTTTCAGTATGCCATGTTTTAGATAATTTATGGGTTGATTATAGTAAAGTATAAAAACTACAATCTGTATCTACACTGAGATTTAGATTTTTTTTTAAGGATTTCTTTTATCCCTTTCTTAAAAGTCAGAATTTTAAATAAAAGTTTTCTAAGATACTGTTCTTGGAAAATGTAATTGTACATCCTCATGGTGTTTTCACTTTTGCTGAATTGTTGGCTCAAATTAAAGTGGAACATTTAGGTATTTGTAGCCAAGTGGGGCTGGGCTTATGGAGATCTGTCCTTAAATTTTGCCTGATATCTAGTCAAATTTTTCACTTAGTAAAAACATAGAGACAAACATATATATTACTCAACTCTTAGACATAATTGTGTTAAAATACAAAAAGGCTATTTAAGGTTGAATGGAGGTTTGAAGAAGACCCAAATGCAGAGACATAAGCTTAGGTGGTTTCTTGCAAATCTAGTAACTAAAAGGAGGCAACTGAAGCAAAAATAAAAAATACATAAAACCAAAAATCAGAAGACGTCAGGGAAAAAACACATGAGGATCAAAGAAACAATTAGAAACTAGCAAAGAGTAACTGAAGAGGAGGAGTATAGATGGGAGACTAAACAAAGAGTTTGCCACTCAGCAGACGAGGAACAGGTGTGGATGGAAGCAACTAGAAGGGAGCTAGGGGGAAAGAGGCTGACACAAGAGGGCAACAGAAGGTAAACAACAAATACAAAATAACTCAAACACAACCAAAACAACTAGAATAACACAAAATTAAACCAATGAAAACTTAAAAAGAAAACTTAAGCAGAACCAAACCCAAAATCTTATTCTGTGAATACAGCAATAAACTGGGGCTTAACAGATCAGATTAGAGTATGTCTTTGACTGATTTGTACAACTTTCATAAATCTTTTTTGTATAGAATAAATAAGAGAAGAGTATTTGGCTATTTTAGGAGAGATCAACAAAGTAATAATATATTATAATAAAGATGCCCCTGACTCTTTATGTCCTAAACATTGCAGAGTGTTGCAGATTAAAAAAAGTATTGTCCTAAAATACAGAAGTTTCCAGAACATTTAAAGAGATTGGCATTTCAAATAAGAGATACTTCCTAGTAGACTGACTGCAGCTTGATATATCCCTTTAGAAAGACAAGCTTTGAAATGAAAGCACTCTATTGTTTTAGGGTCATTTGAATAACACTCACTTGTAATACTGTTTGTGATACAGCTTGAAAGATTATCTCAAAAGCACCTTTACTTTACATATGTAATCTATGCATTTTAGAACCTGCAAAATCAACAAGACGGAGCCACTGAATTAGATTAATTCAGTTTGGGGAAGAAAAGGGCAGCAATTGTTACTATGGCAGAGAATTTGATTCCTTCTTGGCCTACATTCCTCAGGTTTATATGTCTATTTTTACTTCCTGAGGTTGTAGCTTCGAAATATGTCCTCTCTGTGTCTTTTTTTTGCTCAAAGTTGATATCAGCATTATACAGGCATGGAAGCAAAGCTGAATTTCATACAGTAAACAAAATTTGGTTGGTCTATTATGACATTTTTACACACTGTAGGGAAGTGGAGCAAGCTACAATTTGTACAGAGGCAAATCGAAACCCAATTTAAAGAGATTCAGCCTTTCCTATGAAATAAAAAAACAAGTATTAAAAGTTGCAATGGCTTTAATAATAAACTGCCTATTTGAACTTGTATAAGTCGGATTAAGATCACATTTGTTGAATATGTTCATGTATTCTGATGCTTTTCCTCAAATGTGTTAAGAAATTTAGATATAAAATTGTGAAACAACATCCATCAAGACATTAGCACACTCTGCGCTGTAGCACAAGCCTATTTGTGTGAATTGACTTTGGTCAAGCAGGTGTTTGATGCCATCGCTGATGTGTATGATACGTTTTTTGAACAAGGGCCGGACAAGGCCCGGAAAAGGCCCGGACACATGGTGTTGACATCAAAGCATACATATTTTTCTTCACTGTCTTATCTTTGTCGGATTCTCTGCTGTTTTTTTTTTCTTTTTTTTTTCAAAAATAATTAGATTGTGATATAATAAAATGAATGTATTTTCTTTGTATTCTTTTATTTTCATGTCTTTCATTTTATATTAAATTAGCGTTTTCTACAATTAGTTTGTGATATCCTGATGAATTAATGTATTTTCATGTCTTTTTTATTTTAACTGACTGGTTTTTACAATTAGTTCCTGATATAATAAATTAATATAGTCTTTTTTTAATTATGTTAATAAAAAATTTATAAAAACATTAATCCTTTCTTTCATTTAGCATCACTGTTTGGGAAGGTATAGCTGGAAAAAACATTTATGAAACAGCTAAATTAAATTAGTAAATAGGCTGCACAAAGCGCTGGAAAGAGGGACTGGTAAGAGGTTACCGGTTGAAGAAGTGCAGGACTTTTTATCACAACAAAATGCTCATTCTTCGTGTAAACCAGCAAGAATAACATTTCAGAGAAATAGAGTCTTTGTCTAATGTTGTCAAAGCTTTTCAATCTGTTTTAAAAGACGGTCAAATTCAAAAGAAACTGCAAACTGAATTTTTCAACAAATCATTCCAAACGCTGATAGATAAAAACGGTATGGAACATTTTTCCATGGCTAGTGAAATAAAAGCATTTTGTGGAGGTCCCCACAGATAACGCTTTTCAGGTGTTTCAGAACCTTTACAAGACTTATTCCAAACGCTGCACAAAACTCAAGGTAGCATTTAAGCAAGGTGACCACGTCAGAATCTCCAAGGTGCGACTGTGAATTTCGCAGTTGAGTGTGACTCACCCATACAGAGCAATGATTAAAACTTTTCTGAACTACTCAGGACACGTTAAACAGTCTATTCAGTGCAGGTCTCTTTTGCAAAGACATGGCAGGAGCTATAGGCTTGATTGTTGTGAATGATGGTCCGAACAGACGCGCTGTCACCAGTGTCTATCGGTAATTTGAGATTGGAAATGAGATTCAGGGTCCTGTTACCTCATACTACTACTCTGATTGTGTATGTGTGTCACAACTCAATTTTATATTTTAGCTGTCTCCCAGAATAACGTCGCATTGATTAAACAATGTATACAGTGGGTAATTTATGAGTCCGACGGCCGCAACGTTTGCCAGGTTGCTTCCATCTGTGTTTGTGATCTTCAGACGGACGCGCAGCAAAGTGTCAAATCCAGGTATTTTTCTCCATCTCCGGGAATAAAAAACTCAACGTCTATGATCGCTGACACGGGTAATATGACTCAGTATGACTCTGCTAATAGGAGAAAAAAAGGTCAGGTCATCACTCAAATTTATCTCAATCATGTTATCTTGATTCTCGTTTCTTTTTTTTTTCTTCTCATGTTTTAGAACGCTGCAATGTTGTTAGTGTGACTGGTTGCACAGCCATGAATGATTCCAACCCCTGGTCCGGGTAGGGGGGGATCTCCTTGGCCAGGGGGAAGTTGTGTGTCCTCGGGAAAGCCCTGGCGTGGGTGGAAGATTCACAAATTGTGAATCTTCGTCCTGGGTCTCTGGCTGAGATGGGAAGGCCGGATGCTTGGAATTCTTATCCCAAAAGCAAGTACTCTGTGCTGTCTTTCATTCCAGGGATGAAATTTCCTCAATGGAGGGAAGAGGAGCACCGACAATCATCTCTGCTGTTCTCGCCACTCTTCTCACCTTCATCCAGTCTGAGGCGCTGCAGCCTGCAAACCACACAGTGAGACAGCTGGTCATAATGCTCTCTATGGTGCTTCTGTAGAAGGTCGTGAGGATGGGTGGGGTAAGGTCAGTTCTCCTCTTCCTCCACAGGAAGTACAAGAGCTTATTTCTGCACCAGCTGCTCCACTTCCTCTCTGTACTCCTGGTCGATGTCATCTCTTATGAGGCCCACCACCATAAGGATGTCTGTAGACTTCACAATGTGATTGGTGGTGAACCTGGGGGCGCAGTCATGTCTCATCAGAGTGAACAGCAGGGAGCTCAGGAAACTGCCTTGAGGGAACATCAGAGGTGTTATGTCAAACCAGGACTGAGGTCTGTTTTTAAGGAAATCTAGCAGCCAATTGCAAAGAGGTGGATTGAAGCCCAGCTGTTCCAGTTTTCGAATCAGATGCTGTGGGATGATGGTGTTGAATGCTGAACGCAAGTCCAGGAACAGCATCCGCACGTGGATGTTCTTCTCCTCCTAGTGTGCAAGGCTCATGTGAAGAGTGGAAGAGATGGCGTACTCAGTGGGGCAATTCTGTCGTTAGGCAAACTGGACTAGGTCAAATGTTGGGTGAGAGACTGGAGACCATGTGTTCTTTTACCAGCCTTTCCAAGCACTCCAGCATGATGGGAGTCAGTGCGACAGGCCAGTAGTCATTAAATGAGGTGACCTGAGGCTTCTTTTGGACTGGAATTATGGAGGTAGACTTCCAGCATGCCGGCTCTATGGATTGGTCCAGCAAAGTGTTAAAAATGTTAACCTGCACACTCCTTGAACACACGCCCATGTATGTTATCGGGGCCTGGTGCCTTTCTTGGGTTGACTTTCCTCAGAGTCTTCCTATACATCAGCTGTGTTAGGGAACAGTGCCCCCTCCTCTCCTTGATGGGAAACAGCTTTCACTTTTTCAAGTCCATTTAGGAAGTCAGCATCAGCTACACCCACCGGGGTTGAGGGTCTCTTGTTGTCCAGGGGAACACCAATGTATTCATAGGCTCTAACCATATCCACATTTTATTCCATAGTGCTTATAGTGTTTGACTTGTTCCTGTTTATTCTGAAATCTGAAATCATCTCCCTTGTTTTGTTCACACTCATGATGAAACTATTTGTAAGTCTAGATACAGACTGGAGCTTTTATAGTTTACTGTTTTCCACAAATCAACTATAATCTAAAACATTTACTGACAAGGTGACTTGTTTGTAAAACTTGCCTTGCCTTGTCTTACTTGGATGCTGTGAGAGGTTCCCTCACAATTATGGCCACAGACATCTCTAGAGCCAGTGGCTTAAACTAGTTAGGTTCAGGTTCACTAGCCTCCTTCACAGAACCTTCCTCTCTATCCCCATTTCTCTCAGGATTTCTTCACCAGAGAAGGTGAAACTTCATGATTGTGTTGCTGTCAAGGCCGGCTTTTGCTGTGATCAATTCCAGCTAATGTTGTAATGGATTACTGTATTGGATATGGATGGACCCAAAGACAACCTGCAAACAGGTCAGTGAAGCTTTTACAGTCTTTATTTAAGTGAGAGGGCGGCACGGAGTCCCGGGAAGAGCGGTCAGGTTCAGCGACAGGCAGCTCCTATAGACAGAGTGGTGGTTAGTGACCAGTGGAGGCAGGCAGATGTTAGAGTAAGGAACTTGGTCACTAACCTGGCCACAGGAAGACTCGGTTGGGCTCAGTCTGGTTACAGGAGAGGAGGGAGTCCGTGCTGGGGAAATCCAAGGTTCAGTCCGGGTCTTGACGAGGGGGGAGTCCGTAAATCCAGCAGAAGTTCCAAGTCCAGATCCAGTTCAATATCCACAGAAGCAAAGACAGTTCAAAGGGGCAGGCAATCTCAGTAACTCACAGGCAGGCTGGGTCAGAAACACGGGTTGACAGTCCAGATCTCTGAGGCTGACGAGCAGGGCTCAGGCGGGCAGACAAAAATCCAGAAAGGGGTCAGACAAGAGGTTCAGACAAGCAGAGGCACATAAAGAATAGGCTGGAAGTTCTCACCAAGAGGCTAGAGACGTTCTGGCACTGGAGGCTGGAGGGACAGAGCTTTTAAGCAGGAGGGGAGGAGTGAGAACAGTTGCACTGATTGCAATTAGCAGCTCCAGTGCCAGGAACGTTACAAATGTAATATTTTATATTTTTCTGTTGTTAATTGAAGGTTATGTAAACCTTCAAGCAAAACGGTACATGTATTTGTGGCTTTACATTTTATGAACTCTTCATTATGCCCTGTACTCTCAGAGCAAAATGATATCCCTGAGACATTAATAAAAAAAAATCCTTTTAATTACTTTTAATATTGGCTAAAGGGATGCTTTCTTATAAAATATAGGTTTTGACTGTAGTTTGAGACCAACCTAATAACATGGTCAGAGTATGGATTTTATTTTATATATATATATATATATATATATATACTTTCATTTTTTTTTTTTTTTACAAAGTTGTCACATAGATTTACTTGCTTATTCTCTAACCTAATGGCATATTTTGACCCAACAATAAATTACTTGAAAAATTAATAGTTTTCATCCTAGTTACTTTAGGTTTCCATTTTCTCATTATCGGCCCCAATGCTGCCACCCGTATTCATGTTTTTGTGCTGCTACCTTCCCTTTCTCCTCCCTCCACATCCTTTATCGCCAACATACCTGGAGGCCAGCTTGTCACCAGCAGACATGTTGATGTCTAATGGTTTTGGGAGCATTTCTCTCCCCTCAATGCCTGCAGAAAACAGGAAGCCTGACAGGCTGCTGGAAGAACAGAGGGAGGGTTTATCTGGAAAGACAGGGCTTAACCCCCTATCCCAATGCCAATGGAGACTGCAGCACAGAGCTCGTTGCTCCACAGCCAACTAACCCCCCCTCACCCTGAGCAACACTTCTAACTCAGCCCCACTTGCCGATTTGTATCAGGCAAACCAAAAACAGCACCTGATTAACTAGTCTGACAGTAACCTCTTTTAAGCTAACTACTAAACCTGTTTTAATTTCCCAAATGATCTGGCCTATCTGGCAAAGCTGCTTTTTATTACTGAATAATGCAAAGGTAGATAATTAGTTCTGATCATATTATTTAAAGCTTATTCATCTTTAAAAATAGATGAAAACCCAGAGACACCTAAAAACTGGTGGGGTGAGCCCCATAAATTTAGATCTGCCGAATAAAATGAACATTTAGTTTGTAGAGGGAGTGGTGGCCTATTGTTTAGAATGCAGGGTGAGTGCTTCCTTAAGAGGCTGCAATGGATGCCTGTTCAAACTCACGCTGCCATTGGTTTCCTCAGGAAAATCATTGACCCCAGAAAGGAGATTAAAAGCAAATGCTGTATGTCTGCTTTCCCTGCTGGACAGCTAAATTTGGTCTGAAGTGTGCATGTGATGTTCTCATATTAAAGATTTTATGCTGTCCGTAATTATATTTATAAAGTTATCAGTATCATCTAAGTACACAGAACAAAGTCTGTTTTTAGTTTTTAGTATTTTTTTAGTATTTTTTACTGAAGATATTTTGGAGACTAAAAAAGGACTCTGTTGAAAATTAAGTTTTAAACAAATACAACACAGAAAGTTTTCTTCTTTCCTGTTTTTTTCCCCCTTTGACTCATCTCTTTTACTCTGGGTCCCTCGCGTGTGTACAAGCTCTTCTGGGAAATAACTGCATTCAGTTTGTTCTGCAAATCCAGAATTCCAGTTCTGTGTTTGACCAACCATGTCAGGCTCTTAAATCACACAGGACCCATATTCCATTGGGCCTTTCCAGCTTGTCACTGTAAATGTAAAACCAGACTTTATCTCCTCAGTCTTAAATATTACCATGAATAATGTAGGAGGAGGTAAAGCAAGCATTGATGGGAGATCAGAGCAGTTTTATATTTCTCATGTCTCTGCTAAATTAAGTCAGAGATGCAGTGCCACAGAACTGTCAGATCTGATTTACGGCTGTTGCTTCAAAGTAATAGAAGAATATTAATCAATATAGTAATCTGGGATTAGTTATTTTAGTAGTAATTGGAGAATTTGGGAGAAAATTTATTGTTAGCGCATAAGCTACACAGGGAGGGAAGGATAAAAGGACATCCTCCAAAAGAGACTCATCTCATTTGGGCCCCCTCTGCTATGATTCTATGATGATTATGTAGGGGAGCAAATGATGTTGGAAAATGCAGATTTGCAGCATTCCTTGCCTTTTAGTTGTTAAGTGTGTCAGCATATTTGTGGCTGAGCTCATCTGGTAAGATATTAACATAGTCACAGAGGTCTGAAACAAAGCAGGCAGGAATTGCTGAGCCAATTGCTTCACCTCAAGAACGGTAAAGCCATTTCGCTCCAGCAGACCACTTAATAGCTTTGGCTGATGCAGAGTTTGGAAATCTATCAGTCAACAAGGCCAGACGGAGATGAGGCGCCTGCTCATCCACGGAAACCATGGGTGAGGGGATACAACCGTCTTGGCCTCATTACAAGTCTAGATCGTCCATTCTCACACCTTTTATCCAGAATTTGATTCCTGACAATGAAAAGTGTAACAAGACAGTAGAGGAATTCTTTACCCTCTTCTGGCTGAACTGCATTGCAGGGTGCATGGCTTTTCAGACCAGTGGGTTTTCTGGTACAGCTGGTTTGAGCAAAAGTCTTTCAGCTTTTTTTTAATGTAAATCACTGACAGCATCTACTGTAGATGCCCAAGAATTATAATCTCTAAGCAATAAAGAAAAGGCATAATTAATTGTATAGCACCACTTCAACACAAGGTAGGTCAAATTAATATGTAATTGATGGCAAAAAGTATTTAGTCAGGCACTGATTGTCAAGGTTCTCCTACTTAAAAAGATGAGCAAGGTCTGTAATTTTCCTCATCTCTACACTTCAACTATGAGAGACAAAATGAGACAAAAATACAGCAAATCACACTGCAGGAATTTTAGCTGGCTCATTTGAATACAGAATGACATTCATGCAGTGCTTTGCTCGCAACCAGGCTCCTGTTTAGCTAAGTGACTTGCTGAGGGAATTCAGCTGTTAGATTTAGATGTTTTAGAGGAGAGATACATCTAAAACTTGCAGAATGGTAGCTCACCAGTGCTGGACACGGGCAGCCCTGCTCTAGGGCATTGCTCTGGGATATGTGCTGAAAGGGGTCTAGTATTGAAAAAAAAACAGATCTGCTGGATCCATGCCATACCTGTTTATTACAGATGTTAAAAAAGGGAACCACAGCTTGGGAAAAGGTTCTAAAGGAACAAAAAATAAATAAAAAAATAAATAATATAAAATTTACATGGTTAACATGGCTGAAAAAAAAGGGCTTCATGCCTCAGTCAGTTTAAAAATTATCCAAAATAATTGACAAAAGATTAGTAAACATGAATATAACAGATAACCCATGAATGTAACAGTTAGAAATAATACTTCTTTTAACTTACTGTCACTTCCAAATGGTAACAGGGTGGACTCTGGTGGAATTTTCCCCGCGGTTTTGTTTGGTGTGGACATACCTTAAAACTGTTATTCAATAGAAATGAAGGAACGAATAAAAAAATAAAGAAAGATTCTTGGTGTTATCGTAGAGAAAAGAATCTATATATGTAAGGGAAGAACTTGCAAAATGCACTACAGTTTTATGAAGAGTAAGTTAGATCCTGGATTCTCAAGCTTTAAATATCACTCCCAAATCTGCTTTTCATAAATTCAAGTACAAAATTAAAATTTACAGATTTTATTACATTTTAAACAGCACAGATAGTTTTTAAAGCAAGAAATGAGCTACTGACATCTCTCTTGATATTCAATGGAGATTAACAATAAGAGAGGATGCCTAACCTAACCTAAGAGGCAAACTGTGTTTGTTTTTGGGATATTTCTGCTCATGTGACCATGGATGATCACTACTTTTCAAGGTGAATCGGAAATTTTGAGTCAACAATTTTTTTATCCAATAGAAAGTTGGACATGCATCTAAATGGTATAACCACTCCATAAAGAGCGGTTATGCGAGTGGTTATTCGCCGCCCTATAAAGTGATTGGGGTAGACATTCAGACACAGCAAGTATTGTAAATCTGAGCTGCTGATAAACCCCGCCCCCTCATTTAAATATAAGAACATAAAGTAGCTTTGCAAAAATAAAAGTGTCACAAAATAATGCTCCAGTATGAAAAAATTAAATGCAGAAATAATGTAATTACTAAATCTTTGAATAAATAAGAAATCTTGAAATATATAAAATAAGATAAAAATTATTTTAACTTTAACATTTTTTATTTCATGGGATATTTATTTATTTCATGGAATATTTATTGATAATTTACAAATAGTATTTTTTTTCCCGTTGGAATGAAATGGCTCTCCATAGATTTTTTTGCATTTCTTAATTGTTAAAAAAAACCAATAATGCTAAAAAAAACCTTTTCCTCAGTATAGAATCTTGGAAAAAAAGAAAAACACATGAATTTACCTGCAGTTCAGAACTAAAAATAAAAGTGAAACAATCAATCAGAGATTTGACAAGATTTGTGTCATGTCAATAAAAGTTAATTTAAATGAAGCTCTAGCGGAAGTTCAATTGAAGAAACTCTGGCTTACCTCCATCCAATCAGAAGCTGATCCGTCTCCGAAGCGAGCCAATCAGTTTCCAACTACTCCACCACGAAGCCCAATCAGCGTCGTGCTTTCACTTTATAAACTCCTTCAATTGTCATCCTGGCCCACTATCCTGCAATTGCTATGTCGGATTTCGATTCAGATGACCCTGCCCGGGTCCCTGTTCCTCAACCCAGAGGAACGCAACCTTTCCCCTATTCTCCCTGCTCGGAGAAGCTCCCGTCTGGCCGCTCTCCCATCTCCTTCCGTGTTACTCTCCAGAGGCCTACTGCCAGGCTCCGACCTTGATTCTGCTCAGCTGTCTCAACTAGCCTCCCTTCCACCTCCTCGTGATTCATCTCCATCTCCTTCGCCTTCCGCTCTTCAGTCCGTTCCGATTCCTGGCCGCAAAAGATCATGCAAGTCCTCCGCTCCCCCCGCCAAGCGCAGCAGAGGCCGTCCCAGATTTGTCCCAGCAGCAGCCACCGATACGCCCGCTCCTTCTCACCGCGTCGATGCAAACCTAGGACCCTCTTCAGCTTCTCATTCCATAGCAGCTCTCTCGACTAATCCTTCTGCCGTTGAACAGCTCTCAGCCTCCCTCCGCTCCACTCTGGACTCACTCACTCAATCAGTCTCGACGCTGTCTGCACGCCTCCAAAACTTGGAAAATCCCCACACTGCCACGTCATCCCTGCAGCTGCCTGCTCAGACGGACATCCCCCCTCCCATCCCCTCATTCACATTAGCAAACGGCCGCCCCGGGCCAGCCTTAGGTAAGACGTATTCAACCATGTTTTCATTCATAATTTTCTATCTATTTTAGTTCGCTCATTATGCTTTGTCTGCCTTCCTATTGAGGCATACCGTATATTCCCTTGCACGCTAATATTTCCTCTAGCCTCCGTTCTAAAATTATTCAAGGGAAGTATGTTAATTTAGTCTCCCTCATTCTCCCCTCCCCCGAAGTCGATCACCAGGTTGCATCGGCAGGTGACGTCACAGCTTTCTTTAAATCATCCGATCCCCGTCTGTCCAGAGATCTTTCTATTGGCCAATTTCTTGCCGCATGTAGTATCTACCTTGACGTTCTATGCTCAGTTTACCCCGACCGCAGAGTGGAGCTTGATACCTATTTATCTCTAATAGCAGACCTCCACCTTAAATTTGGCGGCAACCTTTTCTACCTATATCACAAATCTTTCTGTTCCAAAGCAGCTTCTACTCTGGTCCAACATGGAGTCCGTTTAGATTGGTCTGTCTTGGACACAAACATTCTAATCATGCTGACTCAGTCCAATCCCTGTTCTTCCTGCGATTCTATTGGTCACCCCAGCGCCCTCTGTCCATCTATTCCGTTTAAGCCTAGCACTCCTTCCCTCCCTCCTTTGCTTCCCTCTACTTCCGGTCCGCGCACAGACGTCAGAGGTAGAAGAATTCAGGTATTTGACTCCAAACCCATCTGTAACAATTTCAATGAAAGTTCCTGTTCTTTTCCTAAGTGTATGTTTCTCCACATTTGCAGTTTCTGCAAGGAGGCTCATCCAAAATCAGTCTGTCCCCGCCGTGCTCGCTTCATAAAAAATCGTACCTTCAAACCTTAGCAGCCCGTCACCTTTCCACCCCTATTATCATTTCCGAGTTATCGTCCCGTCTCCTTCATCATCCCGACCGTACCTTTGTTAACTTCATTCTTTCTGGTCTCTCTCAAGGATTTCATGTAGGAGTTTTTAACCCCCCCTCTCTCACCCACATATCCCCCAATCTTCAATCTGCTCTTAAAGAACCAGATACCGTAGATCTTCTTCTTAACAAAGAAATTTCTAAAGGGTTCATGATCGGTCCCTTCAAAACCTCTCCCTTCGTTCCATTCCGAGTTAGCCCTCTCGGAGTAGCCACCAGAAAATATTCTGGAAAAAAGAGGCTCATTCTGGATTTATCCGCCCCCCACACCGGTCATCACTCCTCGATCAATAGCCTCATCCCGCCTGCCCCCTTTTCCCTTCATTACGCTTCCGTGGATCACGCTATTCTTCTGATCAAACGCACCGTTAAAGGAGCCTGGCTAGCTAAAGCCGACATCACCGATGCGTTCAAAATCGTCCCTATTCATCCCTCCCAGTGGCACCTGTTCGGTGCTATATGGAAATCTCTTTTCTATTTTGCTGTCCGTTTGACGTTCGGGTGCAGGAGTAGTCCATGTCTCTTTGACAAAATCTCAGAAGCTCTATGCTGGATTCTCCTCAATGTCACCCATCTTCCATGCGTTCTTCATCTCCTGGATGACTTTCTTCTTATCGATCCTCCCTCTAAACTTCCCAGTCTTTCTCTTCCCAAGCTAAAGGAGCTCTTTTCTTGCCTCAGTGTTCCCCTGTCTGAAGAGAAAACTATTGGCCCCTCTACAAAAATCGAGTTTCTCGGCATCGAGCTCGATTCAGTGGCCATGATGGCATCCCTGCCCACAGATAAACTGTCTCGAATCCGTGAGATCTCTCAGTCCTTTTGTTCTGCATCAGTCGTGTCTAAACGCCAACTGCTCTCCCTGCTAGGTCATCTAAATTTCGCCATGCGCATTATTCCTCAAGGTCGCTCTTTCATTTCCCGTTTGCTCGATCTGGCTAATTCCGTTCCCTCCCTCCTTGATCAGGTTACACTGAACGAAGGCTGCAGTTCGGATCTTTCCTTCTGGTCCAGTCTCCTTCTAAATTGGAACGGAAAATCACTTTTCTACGATGACATTATTCAATCTCCTGACATGCTGCAGTTTTTCACGGATGCTGCCCCATCCGTAGGTTTTGGGGGGTTCTTTCAGGACAGGTGGTTCGTGGGTTCATGGCCTTCTTCATTCATCACCCAATCATCCGCTCTGTGTGAGGTCTACCCCATAGCCATAGCTTGCCGTCTGTGGGGCCCGCTCTGGGAAAGAAAACGCATATCCGCCTATTGCGATAACATCGCGGTCGTCGAAGCCTTTAATAAAGGTCGCTCCTCCTCCCAGTCTCTCATGCCCTTCATCAGAAGCATCACCTGGCAAGCAGTCACTAACAATTTCATTATCTCAGCGCGTCACGTTCCAGGCCATTCTAACACTGCTGCTGACGCTCTCTCTCGTTTCAAATTTCAGACTTTCCGTCATCATCGACCTACCTCCGATCTCCATCCGACTCCTTTTCCTTCTCTAGAGGAATTCACCCTCAATTAACTCACTCTCTTCATACATATCTACTTTCCTCCAGCTTCTACATGAAATCTGGTTTAGCTCCTTCTACTCTCAGAACCTACAACTTTGCATGGCAATTATTTGCAAAATTCTGTTCAAGTCTACATATTCCCCTGTATCCTTTACTCATTACTTCTGTCATAGCTTTCATTTCTTACTGCTTCGATAAACGCTGCTTCAAATTATCTTACATTCGCAGCTTGTTAGCCGGCATCAATTTCTTTTCCAAATGCTATAACCCTAATTCTTCTAGCCTTTTCGCTGACTACTCCATCAAGCTTCTCCTTAAAGGTCTAGCTAAACATTCTTCTGGTACTTCTGACACTCGCAAGCCTATTACGTTTCCGATCCTTAGGAGACTAGTGTCCGCACTTTCTACTAGCTCCTACTCGTCTTATGTTAAATCTCTGTTATCTAGTTCCTTCCTATTGGCCTTCTACGGCTTTCTGAGACCGGGAGAATTCACTTCCTCCAATAGCCACTTTAATCATTTCCACGATCTGTACCCCTCAGATATTCGTTTTTACACCGACCATTTCAAATTAT